>NW_020955487.1:473735-580243 GCF_003031625.1 Empidonax traillii | reverse complement strand
CTTCTGGAACTATCCAGCACTAGCTTTTGTTCCAGATTACAGAGGGGAAAAAATAGTCCTTGATTATTCCTATGATATTGATGACACCAATACATGGCATTGGAAAAACTGAGAAATAAATTGACAATTTTTAAACCTATGGCTAGAAGAAGAAATCAGACAATTATATCATATGAATTGCTATAATTGGTTTAAATGGAACTGCAGATCTTTAAGTCAGATGAAGATCTGGTGCACAAACCATGGTTGCTCAAACAAACCATTCAGAAACGTTCGTCTCTGCCTTCCGCACGTTACAGGGGACAGAGTACAGACATGAGCTGTATAAAAAATGAGGCAGAAAAACCTCTGTATTCAGCCCAATATTACACTGTTATTTTGGTTACAAGATTTATGACGTACTCGCAACCCAACTATTGCAACTCACAAAGGCGGCATCTCCTCGGCTGTTTGGCTTCGTCAATAAAATGGATCCTCTATCAGAATCAGATGCTTATTACTCAGGATTAAAGAATCCATGTCACAGTTAAAACACTTTCATATGGTTAATGGACTTACTGCAGTTGTGCTAAAAAGGGCCTTTAGGTCTGCATTATAAATGGCCTGCTTTCTGGTTACGTTTTAAAAAGTTTAAAAAATTAATGCTTGCTGGACACAGCAGTGCCCACAACACAGACCTTTACTTGAAGACCAAAAACATTCATGACTTGACACAAGAGTATTCACAGAATCACAGAATGGTTTGGGTTGGAAGGGACCTTAAAGACCACCTCATTCCAGCACCCTGCCATGGGCAGGGACACTTTCCACTAGCCCAGGTCGCTCCAAGCCCCGTCCAACCTGGCCTTGGACACTTCCAGGGATGGGGCAGCCACAGCTTCTTTGGGCAGCCTACTGATCATTAATGAATGGGAAAGGTGACCAGAATATCATCCAATTAAAATGCAGGCATGATGGAATATCCTGCTGGCTTTAAACAAGAAAATGCAACTCTGCCTCACTTTGTGAACACCATTTTGTTGTGCCATTTCAGGTATGATCTGGAATAGGACCAGAACATGTGCCAGTTGAACACAACTGCCTTTTTGAAACTGACCTAACAGGATCCTGGTGTAGGAGCACCAACGTGGCTTCAAAAATATCTGTGTCTGGGTCCCTGTGCGTGGTTTCATTTTTAATAAAACCTTAGCCTAGGATTCCTATGGAAGGCACAAAATACCATGTGTTAATGCCTTGTGAATTGATGTAACAGACAAATCAGGAAATAACAGAGGAGTTCCTTTCTTTTTACACACTTTCCTGACAAACCTGTCTAAATAACTGACTTTGGTACCAGCTCAGACAGTATGGCTCAATTCTTTGGAACTATCTCAAAATTTATGCATTTGAGGTAATTTTGGACTTTCTCCCACAACAAGACCCTAATGTGGGGGGAAAGGACACTGTAAACCATAAGACTGTCTCAAAAATTCTGTCTTTGGCTTAGACAGCCCCAGAAATAGTTCCCGGTTGAAAAGTTAAAATCTTGATTATTAGTAAATAAAGAAACTGAGCACATTGGGTTTCTACAACCTCAAGTTGTGTGTGCACACACAGACATGCATGAGAACACACATGTAAAGGACTTCTGTTCAGCCCTTCACAGCAAACCAGCTGATGACAAATACTTTCAATCTATTTGGAAATGTGGTTTCATAGTTCAGCCCTTTGGGGCTTGAGAACTTTGCTCATCGTGTCTCTGGGGCATTGCACAGTAATCTCTGAAAAACTGCATGCTAGATTAGCTCTGAGGATGTTTCTGATCATAAAAAGCACTGAGGATCATTACATTTATCTGACTTGATGAAGACCAGCACCTCCCAGTCAGACACAGGAGGTCCAGCACCCTGCAAGGAGCCAGGAACAGAAAGCAGAGAGCAGCAGTGTAAATCTCCAACTGCCAGGTTATCTCCAAGGTAGAAAAACCCACAACCTCATCCTTCTACAGTCAGGTTCATATGGTCCTCTTGGTTTCCATCACAAGGTAAGCTCCTATTTCCTATGTCCCAAGTTTAGTTTGCAGCACGTAGGCAGCTCTGAGGACACACCCCCACTGATATCCATAGTTCAGAGACTCCAATCTCACTCAGTCCCTCATTTATCCCCTCACTGTTCCCTGCTGAGAAGTTCCAATAAATAATGCAACTTTGAATGCTAGAATGGTTTAGGTGGGAAGGGACCTTAAAGCTCACCTCATTCCACCCCCCTGCCATGGGCAGGGACACCTTCCACTAGCCCAGGTTGCTCCAAGCCCCGTCCAACCTGGCCTTGAACACTTCCAGGGATGAGGCAGCCACAGCTTCCCTGGGCAACCTGTGCCAGGGCCTCATAGGGAAGAACTTCTTCCCAATATCTAATCTACATCTGTTCTTCTTCACCTTAAGGCCATTTCCCCTTGTAGGTGTAACTTAGGTTCAATTGTTGTACCTGGTCCCAACATACCATTTTGCTTTTTCGTAAAATCTGTGCAATCTAACTATTAAACCACATCAATCAGAGACAGAGTCCACCAACTCTGCCTTCTAACCAATGTAACACTCCACCCCAGGTGAATTTTCTATACTTTTAATAACAGATTTACATAGTTTTCTATACATAGATGCCAAAGTTCAGAAAAATTATGTTTTTCATCCTGTTTCTACTGATGTTTCTACTGTCATGTGCCACAGAAATATTTTGAGAAATAAAAGAATATTTTAGAAAGATAGATAAAAGCAATGAACTACAAGATGGTCTTGTTTACAAGAACATCAACACATTAGCCTCATTCTCTTGAATGAGAAAAAAGCCACTGATCTGTCAAGGTTAAGAAAATGATCTTCACCTTGACAGGAAAATAGATGTAGACGATTGAAAATTCGAAATTTATTAGCATTTTATTTTCCACATATTAAAAAATAAACCTGACTACAGCAAAGTTTCTACAAAATAACAACAACAACAAAAAAAAACAACCTCGATGGCTGTGAAAAGACAGGCAAAGAAGAGAAGACTGATGATACAGCTGCTTGTTGCACTGAAAATGAGTGAGCACCTAAAAACCACCGTGATTTATTATGCACATAAATGCAGCTCTCAGAGAGCACGGAGATATTACCTCCAGCATGACTCATTAATAGGTTAAATTCTGTTGTTAGAAATTGTTTATGTGTTTCACCTCTGATTTTCCAATCAACTGAACAATGCACTGTCACAGTGCAAAATTAGAAGTCCAGGATGATCCTTGACGAGCATATTTAAACTTCACATGAACCTGGAGGCAATTTAAAAGAAGCCAGGGAATGAGATGACAATCGAAAGGTTGTTACGGGAAGCACAGGAACAGCACTGCTGAGAGAGGATACAACCCCACCTTCCCACTTGAGCATGAGGTACAAAAGAATCATCAAAATCAACACGGGAAGAGCCGTGACAGCAACCACTTCACACCAAATTCCGTAGGTAGATGATACAAACCCCACACATGCAAAGCACTGAAATACTCAGGCAAGTTCAGTAAGGATAACCACTTCCTTCACGCTGTCCATAGCCACTCTAACACTATTCTGAGCATTAGATCATTCATGGTGAAGGTGCTGATTATGGTTTTTTTGACATTTAGAAGCTCCTGAAGAGGTGTGATTTAAAGGCCATTTATCAGGAACGTAACCTAATGCTACAAAATGTATGTTTTGTTTATTCACTCCCTCCTTTCATATATGCTGATATTCAAAGGTGAAAACTGGAGGGGGGTTACACTGGACGCCAGATTTCTGTACCTGGGTTTGTTTCCTGACTGTCAGTGGTTGCACACAGAAAATCAATTGTTGGTGTTTAGTCATAGCAGTGACACTATCACGGGAATTATGAACACCTGATTTTAAGAAATATTTAAGAAATAAAATCATTTACTGGCAGAATTCCAGGCAACAAACAAATCTGAGTTTAACCAATACAGCGATTAACATTTTCAGCACAACACAACCTTGGACATGAACCTGTATTGAGATGATATCCCAGTATCTCCTTATGCTGAGCCTTGAATTCAAAATATTTCCAAATACTCCTTTTCAGCAGCTTTGCTCACCCTTTAGTTACTGCCACATCCCCAGGTGACTTTAGCAGGGTCAGGACTGGATCCCCTATGCATCCACATGGAATGATTCCTGTTGTCTTAGCTGATATTTACATCTGTATTAACTTTATACCTTTAGAAATTAATAAAGTGCAGCTCCTCGCTTCCTTTATAGACATCCAGACATATAAAAAAAATTGCTGAGTTGTATTTATGGCTACACACTTAATTCTTGATAACAAAATAACTAATTGTTCCCAATAATTTCTTCTGGCATGAGCAGTAGTACTTCTTGTAATCCATTTTATTCATCTGCAGTAATTCTTCCCATTCAGAAGAACGGGATTTAAAAATAATATTTTAACAAGGTTGAGGATAACAACTAAAAGGTGCCCACAAGAGACATATTTAAATGCCTGCTAAATATATTTACCTAAGTCAACAACGAAGTTTTATTTGGCAATTCTACATTTTAAAGCTATTGTCTCAATTAGGCCAAAAAGGAGGATACTGCTTATGACTGCAAGTCTCTGCCTGCATTCATTTATTGTTCAGTTCACAGTCTCTGAATACAACACAATCCTCCAACGGAGTCAGCTTTCATAATTCAGCAGTACAAAGTCTGCAAACACATGTAACCTAGATCCATATTTCACAGTGACAGCATATGATAGCAGAATGTGAAGTATTAATGCTAGTGTCACTACAGTCCTACACTCTACTGCACTTTAAGAGAAAGCAGCTGCTGAGATGAAATGTGTGCCAACTGTCTGAAGACAGAAACATAAGAAACATTCCTTCTGTTACAAAGGGAGAGACACACACAAACAGACTTTCTTTTAGACTCAACAAGCACACAAAGTTTCTTACTTTCGCCTTTCACGTTTCTATTTCAGCGCCGCCCGCGCTGTGGGCGCGGGGAACACGTGCCTGGGTGGGAGCCCCAGCCCTGGCCAAGGAGGAGCTCTCCAGGCAGGGGAAGGTTGGGTGAAAGGGATGCATTGGGACAGGAAACTGCTGGAGTGGTGACACCCAGCTGGCATGAGTCTCCGATTGTGGAATATAGAATCGTTCGGGTTGGAAAAGCTCTCTGAGACTGTCGAGTCCAACTGTTCCCCCAGCACTGCCAAGCCCACCCGTGGCCCATGTCCCCAAGTGTCAGATCTACATGTCTTTTAAATCCCTCCAGGGATAGGGGACTCCATCACTGCTCTTAACAGCCTGTGAAAATGCTTTGCAACCCTTTCTGTGAAGAAATTTTTCCTAATATCCAACCTAAACCTCCCCTGATGCAACCTGAGGCCATTTCCCCTCATCCTGTCACTTGTTACCTGGGAAAAGGGACCGACCCCACCTGGCTCCAACCTCCTTTCAGGCAGTTGTAGAGAGCGAGATCTCCCCTGAGCCTCCTCTTCGCAAGGCCAAACACCTTCAGCTCCCTCAGCCACTCCTAACACATTCAGAAAAACCCAATTTCCACCAAGTATCTGATGTGACACACAATATAAACATCCAGCACGCTGTTTAGAGCTGCTTTAGCACCTTCCAGGAATACTACAGCAGCTTCTCAATCACCAAAGCAGTGGAATACTCTCCTGCCTGCAAACATCTTTGCCCTAACCCATCTCTGGGGAGCACGTGGCGTGTACCTGCTGCTGAGGGCTTTCTTAACTAGACCGAGGGACGCGCAACAGAACTGTGAATTGGATTAACCAGGTGATTTTTTTTTTTTTTTAATCTATTCTCTACACAAAGATCAGCAGAGAACCTGCTCTTTTCGATTTGTGTCTAGCCCTGGAGCAAGCCCACCAAACGATCCCCCACGTGCCGCATCGCCAGCCTCCGCACCCGGCGCTACAACTGGAGTGTGACATAATCCGAAACGTTCGGCCGTAATTCACTTAAAAACTAGTACAACCTCATTGACCTCCTTATCAAACAATTTATTGTGCATTTACAGACTGGACAATGAAATAGAGGAGGTAAGGTATTAATGGTGACACTATTTGGCAAGCTCATAGCGCAGTTCATTCAAAAGGCAATTTTAAAATTGAATGAAGAGGTTTGACTAGGCAATAAAAACAGCCACAATGCCAGTGAACAGTACTTAGGAGGAAAGCCTCTAATTATCCTATTTATAAATCAACAGCAATTTTACTGATGACTTCTTCTCAAACTTGATTAAAATAACTTCAAAAAATTAAAAAATAATCAGATCATATTTATTTTATTAAATTACGATTTTAAAGCATTATTGATTCTCTTCATAAATGAAAATGATAAAAACTTGAGGACAAGAATGAGACAACATTTTTTAAGAGAAACATTTGTACAACACTCTGCAACATAATTATAGTGCTGCCCTTGGGGAAGGGGATTTTATTTTATAATGAGAATGTTTACACTGTTATGGGGTTCAATCTATCTGGGAGGGAAGGTTAAACTTCTTTCCATTAAAGACAGGCTTATAATGAAAAGCTCTGAAAGGAGAATGGAGTCTAATATAGTAGATGTAATGGCCTATTAAATGATTCACACACACAAAATGAATCAAATTCATTGTATCTTACTGCTCTTTTATGACAAAATTGTCGAAAAAATAAAACTATTGTCAAGATAATTGCATATTACATATACTGTATTACTGTAACTACTATTCTTATTGGGTGACCCAGAGTCTACATTTTAGGTACATTAATAGGACATTACATTTTAAATACTTTATAGTACTGGAATGTTGCACAAAAATCCCACTTTCACTCTGAAGGCAAAAATCAATTCAGACTTAAAGTCATGCTGCAATTCTGCATCATTCTTTTTCAATTAAGTTTTTGCATACATTCTTTATGATGTCATTTCTACATTCCTGCAACAGATGTTTGTTTATATCCTAATTTACCCAAATGCTGCCTTACTAGTCCCTGAAGATAACCTCTACAACCAGCCTATGTTTGCAAAACACACTACAAGAAATGTTTTCTTAAACTTGGCCCTTCAATCTACTGGTAAAAATCACCATCTCTGATCGCTAATGGACACTGCTCTCAAAAGAGTTTGAAAGTATAAAAAATCCCATAAGAAATTAAACAAAAGTCATGGTACATGTCTAGAAAAAATAACGATGTATCAGTAGGTTGAAAAGTAAAAAACATTTGGGTTTTGCACAAAGGATTGAAAGTTTTACACAAGATCTATAATGCAATAATTTGGTCTATTACTAAGAGTTCATTAAGGAGTTGGTCTCACAAACACACATGGAGAAAATCTATGTAGCTTTAGTTAGTCACCCACAGAACTGTCCATAGGTGCTCAAGCACAGTTATATTAAACATCAGCAACCTTGGTTTATAACTTTTTGATGTGCTAATGCTTCTTAAATAGTGGCTGCACTATTTTCTTCCAACTTGTGTTGGAAGGTCACAAGATGTACCACATAATATAACACAAGGTGTCATTATAATGCAAGTGGAAGTATAAATGTTATAGGACTAAGAATGTTTTGGGCACTTTTATCCAGTAGTTAAAAACACAATCAGCAGTGGCCAGAGCTATCACTTTCCCAAACTAATACCCAAAACCTGGGACACCACAAACAGCTAAAACTTCAGATTTCAAAAGATACTGAGATAAGTTGATAGAAACCTTTGTAGGTATAGCAAGAATTTCAAATTACCCCAAAATCTCAAATAATTTCAACTGAGTTGCATAAAAAATAAGCAAGAACTTCTAAAGTCGCCTGATGGTACTTAGATTTCTCCAGGGAGGACAACTTTGCAGAAGTAGGTTCTTATATTTTAATGAATAAAGGACTTAGCTAAGCATTTGGAAGCTCCCATCCTTTTCTGAGCCTTTTGCAGTATTATTTCAAATTTTTTAAAATTATTTATTAAATTTATGATATTGGGGGGAAGTTTATTGCAAGCACCAAGTCATGAGTGGTGCATGAGGAGCCACACTTTCTAATTTGAGCCACAGCTTCTATCCAGCTTCTGAGAAGAGCCTGTTTAGTGAGGTTGAAAACCCCAACATTTCTTATCTACAACTGTCTATGGAAACCATCACATTTGAAGCAATTGCCTAGGCTATATATGCTTGATGGATTTTTTTAAAAACACAATTTAAAACCAGTCTAAAATTTGACACTATTTCACAGCATAAAACTATTTCTTAAAGCTTTTAACACTGACAACAGAGGTAAGAAGAAGAATTTAGAAATATTTTAATTACAGGAAGGAAGATGGGGATTTTCACTTTTATGTTCCTATTATTAGAATTCAAAGCAACAGAAATAATCCAGATTTTATAATCTGAAGCGAGATTATTTCTCCTGCAGTACACATCCTCCTCCAGAGGGTAAGACCCAGTTCCTAAGCACCAGTCAAAGGCTATTAAACATAACTGCAATAAAACAAATTAATCATTCACATCTCATTGAGGCATCCGGTACAAGAAGGTGAGAAATTAAAACAGAATATTTTCAGAAAGAAAAGTGGTGGAATAAATGGTCCCTGACCATGGCAGGGGGTTGAAATGGGATGATGTTTAAGGTTCCTCTCAACCAAACCATTCTGTGATTCTCTGAATTCACTTACCTTGCTTACAAAAGCAAAATACATTGAAAAGAACAAAGTTCTACCCATGAACAAGACCCTCTTCTATTAAAATTAATAAAGTAGCTACATACAAGTATATTAGATGCAAGGAGATGGAGAAATTACCAAAGTAGAAAATAGAAAAACATAAACAGAAAATGGTACAGGTTGTTGAGGCCAAATTTAAGTTATTTTCCACAGGTGCAGCAGTAGAGACTGGAGTGGGAAGCCTGAAAGGCATCCCAATAGTTAGAGGACATGCAATAGAGAAAACAGCCCATTAAATAACTGGACTCCTAATTTGCCAGTGAAGGAGCCACTCCAAGACAGTTTCTTGAGTGATTGAAGGTACAGAAGGTTTATTGTCTTGAAAGGAGGCTCTGAATAGTTTCATGTTGCAACACTACAAGCCTCAACTACTCTTTCTGGAGTAAAATAATGCCAATAATACGCATTATCCAGCAGATGCTCTTCAAGTGAGTCATTTAGGACTGTGTGTATGTGGATGAACATTCATTCAACAATCGCTAACAGTGAAGGTTCATCAAATTAGCCATTTATTTTTACCCTTCCCTTCATATCTGATTCCAGAACCTGCCTTCTCCTCTCTTTTTAAGACTGCATTACCCACACTTCAGGTATCATTATTACTGCACAGGAATAATGCTGACACACCACTTTTTTTTAATGGTAGCCCATAGTTAAGGAGCAGGATGAGCTGCACGTCCTCCCTCGTCATTGTGTTTGAGTATCTCCACTCACCTAACATCTGCTCCGTGGGGAGTCAGATTTTCCAGATGAAGAAGAGTATCACTCCAATTCCCCCATGAAATGGTTAAAAGCTAGAAAAGTAAATACCAGAGCTTGCACCTCTGAAGACAATGAAGTGCTCAAGTCAAATTCCATGTATCCAAACAAAGCATCTTCATCATCACGAGGCATCCTCCTAGTTAACATTCACTTTGGGAATTTCAAGTTAACAAATGCTCTCCAAACTCCATTTTTTCCTCAAGGAAAATCCATTTGTTTTCTTTATAGTAGGTCTTTTAAAAGGGAGTCATAACTGATGGATTACAACATGTTCCTACCTTTTCAATCTGAATTTCATAAGAAGAAAATAAACCACAAATGAAAGTGCTTGTACCAGGCACGTTGAACCTTTCTTCTTCTATTAGCATATCAGTCTGCAATCATAACTAGATCAATAGCGAAGATATCTGCTTAAAAGAGCACCATGCTTTCCTTTGTCAGAAATTCATTACTTTTTATTAGGGTCATTGCTTGAAAACTTCAAAACACCATATGGACCTAATTGTGGTTTATTTTGGCAAAAAGGAAGACACTGTAGAACAATTGAGGCATTACATTCTACAATTCCATTACTTTCATCCCTCTCCGTTTTATTACTGTGTCATTAAAGGCAACTTGAGTGAGCGAAGAATTATAGTGTCATGTGTACGGGCTAGTAGATTAATAACAAAACACACTCAAGTTTAAAGGTATCTAACAGCTGTTTTCATTATTTTGTGTAAATACGCTTGAAGCATATCTATCTGATTAGTGGATAGAGTGCTCTTCTCTGTCACATGCCATGGGCACTGCTATGTGCAAGTAATCAAAGTGCTCAGAAAATGAGTTTACATTGTTCACTGCTGAAATACACAAATGTCAGAAAGTGACTGCGCATCAAAGCTTAGGCAAATCAGCTGCCGCAAACAAACAGACTCCAATGCACATCGCAGCTCTAAACATTCCTCTGCAGCACAATGACTGAACAGGACTTATTGCCAGCCCAAATGAAGTGATGCTCGCGGAATAATAAGTTGCTAATGTATAGATGTGCCGGCGAGTTCAGCACCGGGTACCGCTGGAAAGAGTTCGGCTGCTCCCAGAGTCAAACATGCACTGGTTTAATGTCATAATAACAGGCAACTTTGTGGATCTCATACAAGGTTTCATTAGAAAACAAAACCAAAAAAAAAGACTTTTTTTTTTTTGCCTGCTATCGCCTTTTAAAAAAAAAAAATTAACGTTTTAAAATATTTTTTAATAATTTTTAAAATATTTTTGTGACTGAGTTGCTAGGAATTCTGACAGTTAATCCCTCCTTTTATTGGCAATAAAAAGACAACACTCCAGGCACCCAAAAAGGGTCAAAACTTCTCTTTTCCATATATAGTCACATCATTCAAGATGGGCAATTCAAACTCAGATGGTAGATAACACAAGTGAACTCCGAATCCCAAAGATGTGTGATGAAGTCTGAGGGACAGATGAAATTTCAGTCACTGAAAGGAATTACTGCATAACAAATTCTTCTTTCTGTGCTTTGTTTGCTTCTAGCAGAGATTGAGGCAGTTTTAGTATTAAAACTACATCAAGATGAAAATGAAAGAGCCCTACAGACTCATCAAAATAAGAAACTTAAAATAAACTCATTCTGACTCCAATGAGCTCAATGGAATAATTCTATCCAAATGCTTCAGTGATCAGAAGTAAACCGAGGCAAAGTGGAGAAGGATGCTTAGGGAGCCACAGGACTCAAACATTCTGCCTCAAGATGGTTTTTGTTTGAAGAACATCTAACCTAATGCTTTCCCAAATCCCCGTGGTTGTGAACCCTTTGGTACCACTTCAGTTTGGGCTGTTTTCTGAGGGATGCTCAGGCTACCACAAAACAACAGCATCCAAGAAGTTGTTCATGTCTCATCCCTGGAAGTGTTCAAGGTCAGGTTGGATGGGGCTTGGTCTAGCGGAAGGTGTCCCTGCCCATGGCAGGGTTGGAATGAGATGATCTTCAAGGTCCCTTCCAACACAAGCCATTTTAGGATTCTATGATTCAAAGATCAACCCCTCAAAAACTCCAGTGTGTCAAAGGGAGAGGAGGGGAAGGACCAAAAGCACTGGCTGTGACGTGGTTTTCTTCAAAAGCACTAAAAATGTTCAGATAAACCCTGTACATGCAGTCAAGCAAAAATATTCCTCTGATCTTTTTTCCCTTCTCACCCCTGTCATTATGAACCTGGCTAATAAAAAAATTCATCCTGATCCCAAATGCAGGCAGAGGTTGAGTAGATGAGCTGGACATACCTTGCAGGACACTGTTCATTTATGAAACACCTGATTAATGAAATACAAGACAAACACCATGCAGAACACAGAACAGACTGGTCTGCTGTGTCTTTTATAAAGGTTGGAAAAACATAATCTTCATGGACCAGTTCAGGTCTCAAGACTGAAGTCAGCACTGACCAATTCACAGACCATCTTTTTTCACCTTTATTTTGGGGAATAACATCACAGCAAACGTCTGCAGCTGCCTGGCACTATTCCTGTATTGTTTAACCAACCATTCTATGAATTTATCAAACCCCTCTTACATTTCAGTAGTGTTTTGACAGTCATTTCACAACTAAATTCCTCTCTGGAAAATCAAAAAAAAAAAAAACCCAAACCAAACAACCACCCTACACACCCTTTTTTTCATTTCCAGTCTCAGCCATTTAATAATGACCAATTTATACCTAGTGGATGTTGCAAGGATTATCCTGGAACTTAAATAATTCCTCCTCTTTCATGGCATTTATCCTCTGACTGTATTTATAAAGATTAACATATATCCCCTTCTCAACCTTTATTTTGCTAGGACAAGTGAACCATACTCTTTTAATCTGCTCTCATAATACAGATTCTCCTAATCATCCTAGCAGCAATTCTCTACACCTGTTTCACAGTTTAAATTAATCTTTCTTGAACATGGGTGACCAGAACAACACACAATTTTTTCAGTGCTTTACCTAGAGACGTCAATCTGTATATTTTAAAATATCTTTTCTATTGTGTGTGAGACTCACATATGCTTTTTTTTTTTCTTTTTGTACATATTTGGTATGGTGCAGCTATTTAGCCACAGTAAATGCCTGACATATTTGTGACATAACCTGCATGGTCATACAGACTGGGCCACCACTCAGCACACAAAAGTGACCAAGGGAGGGAAGATCTGCTTGCTTTCTTCTCTGTTTGACATCTGTGAGAACCGTATCAGCTGGGGATAAAAAATGCTTGAGGGTCTAAAGGAGAACATGGCTGTGAATAGTTTGGGGTTTTTTTGAGAGGAAAAGTCATAGAATTGAAGACAGGTAACCCTGTCACAGAGCATCCATGAGGAGTGTTGTGCCACGGAGAGGGGAATATACCTAAAATCAAAGCCATCCTGGACAAAGTAAATCAAGAGTCTCTTCAACCGGTGCAGAATCAACACAAAGACACCTGTGATTTCTAGACAAAAAGAGCTGATGAGGAAGGACAGCTGGAAAGATGAGGGTTCTGGCATGATGGTGAGAAATCACACACCATTAACCAGATGATCTTTCAGGTCCCTTCCAAACCAAGCCTTAGTTCCATCACTGGTTGGGCACTAAGGAAAACAGGAGCAATGATGATAAGGCCCAGGGTTGGGGGAGGAAGGGGGGCAAGAAATCCATTCAGCAGGTAAAGCTGGACAAAGTCTAGTTATCTGCAAGCCTGACCTGAGCACTACTCAGGAGTCATCTTATAGGAAACTCGCAGTTTTATGATGAATCCACTGCAAAATTTACCACAGATTGGATGATTTAACTTGATATCTAATTTATTCTTTCTGGCTGCTGTTAGTGCCTATAACATTGCTTGAAAAACAGACTGAACATAACGATATCTTCTTTTATAATATCCAGAACTACTGTGCTGCAAATATGGATTTCTCAACACAAAATGCTCCATCACTAAAAAAGGCAATGCAAAACCAACCCTACATACTTGAGGAAAACCTGGACCTGTTGGAGCGAGTCCAGAGGAAGCCACGAAGATGCTCAGAGGGTTGGAGCCCCTCTGCTGTGGTAGGGACAGGCTGGGAGAGCTGAGGGTGTTCATCTTGGAGAAGAGAAGGCCCTGGGGAGACCTCAGAGCCCCTTAAGGTGCTTAAAGGGGCTCCAGGAGAGCTGGAGAGGGACTTTGTACAAGGACCTGAGGTGACAGGACAAGGTGAGGGTGGCAAAACACTGGCACAGTTGTCCAGAGAATTTGTGGCTGCCCCATCCCTGGAAGTGTCCAAGGCCAGGGATGGGTTTGGAGCAACCTGGAATAGTGGAAGGTGTCCCTGCCCATGGCAGGGGGTGGAAGGGGATGAACTTTAGGTCCTTCCAAGTCAAACCATTCCAGGGTTCTATGAAAAAAATGCGGGGAAAACAGTACTGGACTTGGATGTCCCAGAGGTCTTCAACAATCATCCCTACTACTTGCTGTTTGCAAGCCCAAAACTCTGATGAACCCTCATTACCATTTGGACACACATCTTTTCCATAGTAAAGCAGAACAGCCTCTACCTTAAAAGCACTTCTGGCACGTTTATGTTGGGATTTTCATATTTTTAAATGTATGCTAACTGAATTATTTAAAGGGAAGAAGAGGAGGATTATTTCATCTGGGAGTCACAACTGAGCAGGGGGAATGTCCAAAATATAAAATATTAAGTATTTGGAAATGCAAAGAAAAAAAAATACACATACAACAAAAACCTAACAGGATAAAAACATTCCTTGCACAACAAAGAAATTATCTGTGATTTGGCAAAATTAAAAATCATTTAACTTCATCCCATTTGGTTATGTATAAATAAAACATCTGTGTTAAGCTGTTCTCACACACTACATAAAGGTCATCTCCATAGGACTGGAGAGCTACGCTTCAAGTTTCCTCTTCAAACTGTGATTTTATGTATTCCATCATGTAATTTTGTTCTCTTAGTCTCTATTCTCCAAAATTCCGATATTACTTGTTCATATCTTCTCCACTGGCACTTCCATCTGACTGCAACTGGAATGGGTTGTCTGCAATGCAGCACACAACAGCGCTAGAAGCAGACCCAACCCACTTACAGTTCCAGTTTCCCATTTAATAAAAATTTTCAAAGGGACTTACTCTACTATTCTTTTAAAAGGTCCTGCTTGCTTGGGTTTTGTTTGTTTTGTTTTGTTTTGTGTTTTTCCTCTCCAAACTAATAGTGCATACAAGAAGTGTGGCTTTTTCTAAAGGTATTGCCATTCCCCCATGAATAGCAACAGATTCCTTCATTCTCCTAAAAATGATTTCTAAGAACATTTTGTATGCTTACTGAAGAATCTCTAAAAACTCAGATATCACTTCCTACTCTTTACATTCTTTTGCAATTTCTAGCACATTACCTACTTTATTTTCCATTGTATTACAACAAGTACCCAGAATATTTAAACAATAAGGTTCTGTCACTGCCTCATGTAGCAACTAAGAAATAATATGCCCAACACAACTGCCTCCCTCTCTGTTACAATTCTGTAAGCATGAAATCCCTTTAAAGAAAAAAACCAAAGAAATCCACCTTCACTTCTATGCAATATTCATGAATTCCATAATAAAAAAATATGGAATTGTTCAATCTTTGAAGGGCAGTATTTTGAAATGCAAAATCCAGCAGGGACAGCCTTGTCTATAAAAACCATCTTTCACACATGCAAAGGATTTAAGTCTGTACCTTTGTACGGATTGGAAGGGAACTGGAAGGGAATTTTGTGCCACCTCTTTCCGCCCGTGCTAACACTGCATTCCCACCGAGTGCCAAGCGCCCTCAGCTCCCACTGACTGCAGTGAAAATGAGGGTATTTAGCACTTTGCAGGATCCTACTTTTAATCAATAACCTTTTTCCACTTTGAACAGAAGAAAAAAAAATCCCAAAACAAAACAAAAAACCCCACAGCTTTAAGTCTGCTATGACAATTTTAACCAATTAAATTTAAAATTCCTGACTCTTATTACAGCAATTTGATACAAACTCTGGAAGTATTTCATGTCTGAACCATCCTCTACAGGGTTGATGTTTAACCTGATCCCAGCCCTCAGGAGAAAGGTTTTTTGTTGTGAAAGAAGAGAAGGAAGAGAGGAGAACTGAGGTAGGAAGGTGGAGAGAGCCCCAAAAAGGCCTTTGACTTTGCTTTTAAAAATGTAACATAAAATCATATTAAACTGATCACAATTTTACTACTCTGGACATAAAAAAATATATATTATTGTTTTAATTCAGAGTAAGTACAGTTGAATGACTGTATTGCAGAGCAAATCCCAGGAGACTGAAGAGTGCCATCCACACCAGTTGCTGATGAAGGCGCCATTTTCATCTCTTCTCCCATGACATCCCTCAACTCCAAATGCCCACACTTATTACAGCAAGGTAGGCTATTCTCTTCCCAAGTTTCAAAGGAATTATTATGCATGGAAGTGCATAATAATCCAGTCCAGTCGTGACTCTACCACTGACTTCCCACATGAATATGCACGAATCAATTAAACCTCTGAATGCATCAATTTCCTTCTCGAGTAGTAATGATAATAATAATAATAGCTGCCCATTGTATAGGGCACTGCATGTAATATTTTTAATGCCTGCTAATGAAATGTGCTATTAATTATTAGGATGTGGTTTGTTTTTGAAAGCCAAGTTACCAGCACGTCTCAAGTTTGCATTCAAAGTGACACAACTTGAATATTTTCTAAGAAAACTGCCTATGGGAAAGTATTATGGAAAATCTTCCTTAAAAAGCAAACGGTATTTAAATCAGTATGAGGACTTCTAGCTCTTACCAGTTCTGCTGCAGGGAATTTTGCAGCTAAGGGGTTAATCAGATTAGATGGGAGTGGTTATAGGCTCAGTGCCACAGGTTTTGCCCTTTGTGGCTTCTCACATCCCAGACTTGGAAAATATGAGCTGTGATACTGAGAAAGGTAAGAAGCCAGCACAGCCCCATAGTGATAAATGAGTTTGCATCATCTGTCATTAGAACTTCCTGCCAACAGGGTCATTCCCTATTAAATTACCACTTGTCAATGTTTAAAATACTGATTGATAAATGACTGTGCCAAAACTGATAACACGACAGCTTTTATTTTCTAATATTCTTGGTTACCACATTCTGCTACTTCAAGATACAGATATAGTAGGTTTTTTTTTTTTTCAAGTACTTTAGTGAAAGACAATTTAATCTAATACAAAACTAACAGGTACTGTATAATGATTGGTCCTGATATACATTACATACTATTCTTCTTGCCAAAATAAACCTACTGGTGATTTAGCGATACGGGTAGATCCAAGTTTCACATTTCATCAAATGCTAGTAATCTGTTTTATCAATATAAACTGCATTTTAATGAAAAAATTCTTTTCTTCAGTACACTTCACTTTTAATTCCCCAGAGTATGATAATTCGTTCACGCTGTAGAACAAGAATGTTTTACAAGACCTTAACTCTCCAGAGAAATTTCTCTGTAAATACAAAAAGCAAGTTTTATGGGAATGTGTTGTATGCAACATGAGCAGTACCCAACATAATAAAAAACTAGGTTGCACAGAGAATTCTGCTTAAGTATCCTTGTGAGCTATTGTGATCCTAAATGGTTATTATGCTAGTGTTTAGTGGAATACCTATACGACAGATAAAGGAGAGTCAGTAAAACTATTTTTGTCCCTGAATAGATAAAAAGAAATTACTTTTTAGCAAGTTTTGCAGAATTAATACATCCCAGCAGACCCTTCAGCCAAGCCCTTCTCTAGGAGGGCTCAGTCTGCTGCTGCTGCTGGAGAGGTCTAGGGATACATATTTTAGGGGTTAAACTGGCATGTTCTGTCTGGAAGACCAAGCTGAGGCAACAGTTCCTCTTCTATCACCCAGAGAGAGAACAGAAACTCCTGCATGACCTCCAAGGGCATGTGTGGAAGAAGCACCATGTAAGAAAGCACCTCTGAATACGGATGTTTGAGGCGTCCTTCATTCGACCGCCTAAAGCCTCGCTGCAGGTGCAGCTTCCTGCAGGTAACACTGTCCCAAAGGTGCAGGAGGCAACCAACCTGCTGCCAAAGGCTCCAGAATGGAAAGACTCCATTTTATGCTCCCACACTGCACTTTCCTCCCAGTAGGTGCCGTGTCCCAGATCCTCAGAGCATCCCTCACTCTTGCTGCGTAACTCTCAGTGTGCCAACCCCGACCCTCAGATCCCGCTTGCGGCAGGTGAGGAGGAAAGACATTCAGGGGAGTAATTTCCATCACCCAGTTCCTTCAGCAGCAAGCCCCAAGGTAGGAGCAGTCTACTGGCATTATCTAATTATGCTAATGACCCATAAACCGTGGTGGCAGGGAGGCTGTGCCGACCAGAGAGGGCACAGCACTCCATGGACGTGCCTGAGCCACCACCAAAGGCTGCAGTGGCCCCCAGAACCACAATCGCTGTCATTAGCCGAGCACTCCACCTAAGCTTATGTATGCAATTTCACTGGAGGGCTAATTAGCCAAAAAACTGTTCTTCTAAGGTGTATGGCTTCCCAGATGCAAGACAGTTCACTACAGCTCATGTGAGCATTTCTCTGTGCAACGCAGACATGTCCCCAGTGCCCACCTATAGCTTTGGGCTCTTATGGATTCCAGTCCCTCCTCGCTTATTAACACCTGCATTTTTCCAGCACAGCAAAGCTCAGTCCTGCAAACCTGGTCCAAGTGATGCAATTATTTTTTTTTTTCTTTTTTTTATTTCCTCAAAACAGACTCACCCACACGCGACAGTCACGTTTCTGTACAAGAAATACTGTCAGCATCTTTTAATATCTTCTATTTAGTCATGAACTCCCTTGACTGGCCCTAGAATACTCTCTAATTTGGAAAATTCTGCCTCTCTCACATTATAACTGAAAGAATATAAATCTAAATTGTTTAAAATGTCCTGTTAAGTTTATGAAGTTCATGAAGAAGCAAGTCTGAAATCTATAATTCTGCTTCAAAATGTGTAATGCCAATAGTACAAGATACCCACCAACAAGTTTCACTTTAAAAAGCCCTATTTTTATTTTCTGCTGCAATTCTCATCCTCTCATGTTTCTTTTATATTATTTCACCTAAGTACAATGTGAATTTTGAGCTCTGAGGAACATTACTTCATTCTTGCTTATAAAAACATCTTCCTTTTCTACCACAACTTGATGATAATAATAAAGATATACTACAATCAGAGGAACAGCAATAACAACCAAAATCTAAATTACAATTTTCATTGGAATGAGTACATAATTTGACCCCACTTTGCTGACTGCCACAGACAATGTGGATACAGATGGGATGAGAGTATTCATATAAAGTCACAGAATGGTTTAGGTTGGAAGTGACCTTTAAGATCAACCAGTTCCAACTCCCTGCCATGGACAGGGACACCTTTCACTAGACCAGGATAGTGGATATCCAAATACCAACAAAGACCTTGCAGAAGTATTCCAGAGGGCTCTGCTGGCATTTGGAGAAGCGGGTACCAAGGATAACATCAGTCAAAAGGGAATTGTCTTACTAGACCATCATTTTCCAGTGCAAAAGTGGAAACAGATTATATCAAAATAGACTCTATTGATTGTACAATAAAAAATAATAGGATTTTATTTATGTTACAATTGAAAATATGCTAAAATTAAGCCAATGTCAACATAAGTGTGAAATATGATGTATTTAACTCACTGTGCTATAAACCCCCAGTCTGATACACGGCACATATGGCACAGAAGATCAGCCACTGGTCTCCAACCCTTGCAACACCAATGCATTGTGGAGGGACAGCCTTAACTTGGAGGGGTCTTTTGTCTCTGAGCTTAGAAATACCTTGATATGTATTTCTACATAATATACTTCACCAGAAGGCACAAAGAGCAGAGTTTGAATCAGAAATTATATGGGGTGAGTATATACAGAGTAATTGTGGCACCACAGGATGCATTATGGAAGCTGGTTGTTGTCAGAACCAGAAAACAGGAGGATTAAGTCAGTAAATATCTTATTCTGGTAAATCCTGAAATCCTTTCATCTCTTCTCATTGTCAGATAAGGACCACAGTCTGGTGGTTTGCTCTGGGAAACACCAGCACACGCTCTTACGACAAGTATTTATTGAAAAGAAGGTTCTTTATAAAAAAACATCAATAACTTCCTCTCAGAAACAGAAAAGCAGTGGTTAGATGTCCACCTGAAATATTTAAATACACATTACACATGTGTAGTGTTACTTCTAAGGGTATTCACAAGTGTTTCCTATGGTATCCATCATTATAACTCCCCTCTTCAGTGATCACAGACTATGCTGCTTGTGCTGTTTGTGTGCCCATCACCTACAGTAATTACATTAAAAGGTAGATATTTTACAGGATTAACTCCTGTGACATGATCCTTTATTACACCGGCTTTGATCAAGGGTCAGATATATTTTATTTTGCCCTACAACTGCAATATTAATCTAAAATAATCTAAAAAAGCTCACCATCGCATGCGTGAGGGTGATTGCTTAGATCACCTCTCCCTCCCAAATCCAAATGTAGATTATGTTTCAGACACAAACATACCCTGAGACATTCACACGCAAAATAAAAGAGGTCAAAATAAAAAAATAAAAAAAACCCCTCCACCCTGGTTATTTTGCCTTCAGAATTTTTAAATATTTTCCCAACATCTCAGCAAAATTATGCATTTTAAAGAGACTGCAGGCACTGAAATGATTGTCAGTCATGCAAATAATCACTTACTTACACTGTATGAGTTTGGTTTGGATAAAGCAAATTACCATTTGAAAATAACTTGAAAAACACTCTGGGCTAAGAGCTTGCTTTATAAATTTTAGCTTGGCCACAATTTTTCTTAACCTTTTTCTCCTCCATCTCCATTCAGTCACTATACTAATATAATTTAAATTAAAAAAAAAAAAAACAGCATTGAATTGCCACAGGTGCATTCAACTTTATGTAAAACATGTAAAGAAATAGTAAATAGCGGCTGCAGCTGAAGGTCAAAACCTAAAGAACTTCAGAGTTAAGCAAAAGCAGACCTTTCTTCTCCTTTTTTTTTTCCCTGGGATGATATTGGGCTTTGTCTAAACAGCTCAGATCTTCCATCTAGAATTAGCTGTTGAATGAAATGTATATTAGAAATAATAGGGCTGTAATTAATCTGTATTTCTAGTTACTCTGCTGTGAAATTTTTACAGTCACACAGTTGTTTATGAACACCTTAATTTTGTCCATCCTGTTGAAAAGAGGTTTTTTGATGTAAGTCCAGCGACCACAATAAAAGCAGGAAAGGTGTCCTGCTTTGTGAGACGGGATTTAATCCGAGAGCAGGACACTAGAAAAGCACACAGGAAGATGTGAGATCTTCCCACTGTAGCAGTTTGGGTATCAGCCTAATGATTTTACCCACCTAATCACCTCCTGCTTTGGACAAACGATCGCTGAGTGTATGACTTCAGCCTAATTTGTCAGATCTCGTCTGACCCCATCTGCCAGGGCTGACAAGTCCGAAAGAGCTGATTTAATATACGAGACAGGGTTATCACAACTTCATCTCCAAAACCAGGCTTGGGCCACATGACTTCGTAAGGTATGCCAAAACCACGAGACCCTCCGAAATTGGCTCGATATCAAATATGCTGAGCACCCACAGCATTCCCTCGCGCCTGAAAAATCTGGTCTCCGAGAAGGAAGAGCAGATCCTCAAAGATACACAGGTACTGCCCTTCGCTGCCAGCCAAGTCCCAGAGGAACACTGGAGGAATTAAACCTGCTTCTCAGAAGTAGAGGTTTAAAGGTTTAACTTTAGACGTTGATTTCTAAACGATTTGCATCGGTATTTCAGAATACAAAGTTTTCCAGGACGCTGAAACCCAAACCTTGCAGTGCTGAACCCCAGCGAGTGCACGACCTCAGCTCCCGCACTAAAAATTTCTCTACCTCAAACTACCACAGATGTATATTTAGCCTTTGAAATAACTGTAAGTACAGGCTGGTCAGGGACAAAGATCTCAAGTGTGGCCAGAACTTACTATCAGATCAAAAGCCAGGCTCTTGCAAAGTCATTGCAGTGCTTTCCATCGTTATTTCAGTAAAAAAAAAATGTACCTAGCTCGGTGTTGGTTGTAAGAGTATAATCAAATTGCAGAATCATACTCTATTTAGTGCCGGTCCCATTGAAGCAAAGTTCCTGTTCGGTGGGAGGAGAGCCCCTTATAAGAGGAAAAACAATTGTGCCAGGTTTAATCAAAAGTGAAAAGGATCCAGAGAATGTTCCCTTTGAGCCACATAACCCACCGCTAATTTCAAGACGGGCTCTGAAACGAGGGTAATAAAAAACGTCCTTCAGAGTAACCGAGGAGGAGTGAAGAGCAACTCCGGCTGCAGCTAATGCCAACATCTGCAAGTCTGCTCCCTGCCACAGGAATGCTTTCTGCCTACCTGGAAAGCCATAAAAGAGGTAGGGGAGGGAGGAGGGAATAAAATCCCACCGCGACAACACCGAGGGAAATATCACTCCTTGGCTGCAGGCTTATCATTTTTACTGTTCTCCAGCATTTCTCTCTCCTCCTTGACCTCCCCTGCACAAAATGTACACAGAGCTGAGGAGTAGGAACCCCTCAAAGACTAAAACAAGTGGGAAATCACTAAAACAAGTGGGAAATCACTCATCCCGAACGATGCAAGCCTGCAAGACAGGCACTGAGGACAGGCTTGGCTGCCTGGATAGCCCCTGATTATTGAAATACATTTATCAATTAGGGGGGTTCGCATATTATCAAACTCTTTCATTAACGATGCTTTAGCTGATTAGTCAGAACGTCGCCATAAATACAGAGTTTTGACAGGCTGGAGGCAATTTATGACGTGGAAAATGTACTGACCTGCTCACATCAGGAAACCTGACTGGAAAATAAAGAACTTGGCACTTCGGTCTGATTATTTTTTCCAAATCCTTAGGTCTGTGGTCAGGAATCAGCTTCATAAATTTTCCAATGGATGTAAGAAATGATTCCATATTAAAAGCAGAGTTGAACACCACAGCATCAGCAACCAAACTGTAAAAAGTGGTGAAAATTAATGAACATACTGCTGCCACAGAAGGAAAGGAATTATTTTACATGCAGTGAAAATACAATATATTTTCTTATAAACAAGCAAAAGGTGCAAGTGAATACTAATCAAAATCAGCCTCTGCATGTGAATTAGGGGTAGCACATGTACCTTAATCAGAAATATCTTGATTTCTGTCTATTCAGCCTTTGAAAAAATGTTAAACCTTTTAAAACTAATATTAAATTACTATTTTTAATGTAAAGGAGAACACCCTATTCTTGCTGTGGATTTTTAGTCATAAAATGGGAAGCATAGTATTACTGTCATATCTCTTAAAAGCATTACACACAGGTAGGACCCATTGTAACCTGATTTTTGTAGACTTTTTAAACTTGGAAGAAAATGAAAATTCTTTAGAAATATTCCTGTGTGCTGAAGGACAACTTATGTTTGATTAAACTACCTGCAACAGCCCATGTGTGTCAGGTAGCAGGATACTAGAGAAATGGAGTGTTATTTTAACTTCTGTGGATATAATCCTGATTAAAAGTATATTCATTATATAAATATATGTAAAAATAAAAAAATATACAGCATACAGTACCAAAAAAAAGTTTTAAAAAACTTCACATTAATATGCTCGACTTGGCATATTAATGTAATGTTTTGTTTTTACTGCTTTGCTTTAAAATCAACCAGACCAATCATTATAAGATGTAGTTTAATGACAACACAGGGCTTACTTCTCCACTTAGAATCAGCCTAAAGAAAACAAGAAGCTATCAAAAACCTGAAATAGCTGGAAGTTTATCCTGGCAGTGCTGCCACAATCTGGGCTACACCAACATACAGGCAACACTAACAGAGGTAAGAAATGCTTTATGGCCAGTTGGTTTTCTCAATATGTTATATATTGTAATACAGACCTATGGGTCATAAGATACATGGAGGACATGTGTTCATAAGTCACCAGGCTGGTGAAAAGTATATTTGAGGTGAGAGGCTGTCATTCATCCTCACTGCATCTCTCTGCTGCCTGGTCAAGAAAGAGAACTGACACTGCTCACCAGGAGTCAGCAGGAAAAGCAAAAAAAACCCCAACATTAGAGAGAGAAATAATCCTTTTCAAGGAAGCTGTGGGAGCTGAAATGCTTTCTGGCATCCCATCCTCTTTCCCACCTATGGTTTTTAACCCGTTAGTGCCTCAGTTTGGCACAAAAGTCATCTTTTCTGCACTGATTTACAGATGACATGAGGCAGCGCAGGAGCCCGGCACGTTTCTTTGCTGCTCTCTGACAGGTAGCAAAGGCTCCAGCACCATCATCTCAGCTTCTCTTGTGCATAAAATCTTATCTGCCCTAACTTTTTCCTGCAGGCTCTGCAAATCAGTGGCAAATTAGAAAAATTAACTCTCTAAAAACATCAGGGACAAAAAAAAAGAATCCTCCTTCTTAATGATCCAAAGCCTGGTGATCTTAATGATCACCAACCTGAAGATTCAAAGTCCTGTAATTTTAATTGTCTCTGAAACCTCTGCACAATACTGGAAAGATACATTTTCCCTTTCTACCAGATATGGAAGATGAGAAGATGGCATCTCTTTGCAGATGTGGAGTAAGGAACAGTGGAGATGGATTCTATCTTCTCTTAAACTGGGGTTTCTGCAGCAACAGAAATGAGAGGTGAATCTTATATAATTTTGTGGAGAAGCTATTGGAGGCTGCAGGAGATACAAGGGAGACCTATTGCCCCATCCCTGGAAGTGTCCAAGGCCAGGTTGGACAGGGCTTGGAGCAATCTGGTCTAGTGGAAGGTGTCCCTGCCCATGATGGAGGCTTGGAATGAGATGAGCCCGAGGATTCCTTCCAACCCAAACCATTCCATGATTCTATGAACTGTAAAAATCATCTTTTTTTTTTTTTTCTAATAAGAGAAGAAACTTAAAACTGCGTGTTTTGAGGATAAATGCTTGTCAGTTTACAACAGATGCACGAAAAATTACTGTCATAATAAAGCAAAATATATACATATAAAAAAATATTCCTTTCCTGGTGCTGAAAAACACTTCTGCTTGTTAGAACATCTGAAAATGGCTGCTACTGTTTTCAAAAGATCTTTCACTCCACTTTCTTACTCTGCAGCTCAGTAAGTGAAACATGTTGCAAATGCCGTGGCAGAAGCAGCTGCAGAATGGCCAGAGCATACACAGATCATTATTTGAGAAATTTCAACATCAACTGGCTTAGATTATAAAGATGCAAAAGCTTAACTTTAACTTAAGATGCTCAATCCCTATTCTTAATAATTCTCCTCCCAGCAGAGAGGTGAGACAGATCATGGAAATGAATTTATTTCTGTTTAAAACAAGCGAGTTTTGCTGTTTCACTTAGGTCTGTGCAGTGCCTAACCACAAAGCTTTTCAGTGGTGCTGTTATTAACTTCTTTCATTAACTCAGATTCGAGAAATACATTTGTTTTTAGCAACAATAAAGGACTGCAGCCTTTAAAACGTCTGGGTATTTTAGCACTGCACAATTTCTGAATACTAGACGAAAGAAATATAAGGATTTATCTGGTATGTTTACTGCCCTCTCTTCACATGAAAAGTGCCGCAGTATGTTTTAATTTCTGTTTATTTCCCTAAAACCCTCTCTGTAATTTCAGCTGGATGCAGTAAAAGCTATGGCCAGGCAAGAGCTGAGTAGCTGCAGCTTTGTGAGGCATCCGTGAAACAAAGCATCACTTGCAGCCAAGGCACAGGTCAAAATCCCCACCAGCAACGGGCACACCATGGCAGCATCGATGACTTTATACAACAAACTGAGATGACTTTTTAGAGCAGGTTGCTTCTGTCACAGCATCTTTATCAACCTCTCCTCAGGGCTCTGCTGGTACCTCAGTTTGCTACAGGGTCGTTGTTTACAGAATCATAGAATGGCCTGGGTTGGAAGGGACCTTAAAGCTCATCTCGTTCCAACCCCCTGCAACACAAGGCAGGGATACCTTCCACCATCCCAGGTTGCTCCAATCCCTGTCCAAACCTGGCCTTGAACAGTTCCACGGATGGGGCAGCTGCAGCTTTTCTGGGCAACTTGTTCCAGTGCCTCACCACCCTCACAGGGAAAAATTTCTTCCTAATATGTAATTTAAAGTAACTTTCTTTCACAGTTTGAAGCCAATCCCCCTTGTCCTGACACTACACGCTCTTGTAAAATATTAATACAGAATAATTAATTAAAAAAAAATTATACAGAGAAGGACTCCTCAGGGTTATGATGCTGTGGACAGGAGGACACCTTAAGTAACACGGAGCAGCACAAAGCAACACCTACCATGAAAGAACCTGGTTGTATCCATACTGAAAATCCCTTTCCTGGCATTTCTGGACAGGATACGCCAATTGGTTCTCATGGAAGTAGAGGACCTTTTTCAATTTGCCAAGGTCAGGGCGGAGGGCAGCGAGTTCAGCCAGGTTAAGCACCGAGCTTGCAAAGAGGATCCTGGAAAACAAGGAGAGCAGTGTTTCCTGTCAGTGAGTGTGCTCGCAGGGGTCACCCCTTCCCCTTCCCTCCACTCCCCGCCCCTCCCCAAGAAAAACATAACCCCTATAGGGACACATCAATAGCTAAGCCTTAATACCATGTAGCAGCATTCGAAGTTTTGATCTCTTAAAAAGCAGCTGCTAAGAACCCAACTAGAAAAGCACCGAATCTCATTGGTCTTCCCAGCTCGGTTACAGAGAGATGCAAAATAAAAAAAAAAAAAAAAAAAAAAAAAAAAAAAAAAAAAAAAAAAAAAAAAAAAAAAAAAAAAAAAAAAAAAAAAAAAAAAAAAAAAAAAAAAAAAAAAAAAAAAAAAAGCTGGATGGATTTTATTGAAAAAGGCAAGAAAAGCTGTATCTGAAGGACAAATGGAACAAAGATAAGGCTGACTAGGGAATACTTTGCTTGCCAGTTTCATTACACTTTACTTCTTTATGCAACCGACTACTGAAATTCAATATATGAGCAGGAATGGCACATGTTCATGTTATGACATAAACCCTTTTGATTTATGCAGTGCATTTATCTAGCATGGTCTGCTTTTCTTTCCCCCCCACCCACCCTTTTTCTGGTTTCCTTTCACATTTTTATTAGGTATCCTCTGTAATGAAATGTTGTTCCTAGCCTTGCGCCCCAGTCCTGCCGCAGCACTCCTGCTATTCCACAGTGCACACCACTGCACGCATCCTTCAATTAGATAAAGCAGGCACAAACAGCACTAACAAGCTGCTATCCTAGCCCTGTATAACTTCCCAGGCCATCAGAAAACGAATGTATTTAAATGTTTAATACGAAATCGTGACCCTACTGTAACCAGTGGTAGATTTCCCTGCTTTTCACCAGAAGTTTGGGAGCATCTCCCGGCCCCTGGCTCGCATTGCTTCCAAGCGAACTGAATCCTGAACCTTCAGAGAGCTGCAGAGCCTCAGACATTTGTGCTCTGTGTTTCTTATCACAAGGGATTAAAAAAAAAATTGAGATCTGATATTTATTGTACACAGAACATTAAGCTTTAATAAACTACTTTCCAACACAGTCTATTTCTGAATTGTTTTTTTTTTTTTTGCTATGCACCATTTTAGTGGTTCAGATTCAGAACTGATTTATGCAATGTTTTATTATTTTAAAATATTTCCTGTTTTTTCTATCTTTTTCCCCATTTTTATTCACATTCTTCCTCTTTTTACACGAATTTTGTGTTCAAGGTTACTGCCAAACCCACATCACTAATATCATAAACTTCTGATTCTGGCTGTCAACCTCAAAACTCATGAACTTCCCCAAACACTCATACATATCACACCATGTCATATCCTATCCTAACTTACACCCTTCTTAGATAATCTGTATCTGCAGAACAAGCAGTTCCTGGGGAACAGATCCTGTATCCATCTTCATCAACCTGAGTCAATGCTGATCTGAAAGGTTTACGAAAGTAAGAGATGAATGTTATTGCCTTGTTCATCAAATATTTGATGGTTCTAGAGGGCCTGTCAAACAGAATGACAATTAAGATATGAGCTCAGGTTGATTACAAGCCATACCAGGAGGAAAAAAATAGTTTTACGTAAGTCATTACTTATTTGTCACCGTGAGTAATGACCTGTGGACCTTGTAATGACCTGGGTGCCAGGCTCAAAAGCAGAGACAGGAAAGCTTCCTGGGGGCAAAGCAATATCCCTGCTCAAACACTGCTGCGAGTTTAGCACTGGAGTGACAAAGAAAAATGCAAACTGGAGAAAACATACCCCAAAAATCACAAAAATGAGATGAAATGGTTGCTTGGGAAAAAATCAGGTTACTGATGGGACAAGGGAAAATGGTTTCCCACTGAAAAAGGGTGGGTTTACATTAGACATAGGAATGAATTCTCAGCTGGGAGGGTAGTGAGGCCCTGCCACAGGTTGCCCAGAGAAAGTGGGAAGTGCCTGGAAGTGCCCAAGGCCAGGTTGGACGTGCCTTGGAGAACCTGGAATAGTGAAAGGTGTCACTGCCCATGGCAGTGGGTGGAACAAGATGAGCTTCAAGGTCCCTTCCAATCCTTTTCTGTGATGAGTTAGGAAGAAAACTGATGCAGGATAGCAACGATGAACTTGGCTCAGCTTGAAGAAAGAGAGTGGAAAAAAGAGATGGCACATTGGGACTGAAAACACGGGAAGCAGCGCAGAGCAAGGGTGGAAGTGGAAATAGTGGAGGAGCCAAGGCTGACATGCTGACTGGAGAGAAAAGAGCAATGGGGAGACAATGAGAGAAGAGATCCAATTTAAGCTTGGACAAAACCATGTAGCTCTGAAACATCTGAACTTGCTCAGCTCGACAATGGGATAATTAGGAGAAGAATATGAAAAAAAGATGGTTATAGCCACAGGAAAGGAAAATAGTGTTTGCAGTACTGGCTTAGGCAAACTGGAGGAATTCAATAGCATCATTAGAGTGTGCTGGAGGCTGGCTACGGCAAGAAGGACTGAAAACTTGGAAAGCTTGCAAGAAGTAGACCTAAATTTTCTTCACTGTAAATAGAAAGTGATAAGACTCAACTAACAAGCAGATCACTTATCGCTGCCCAGCTCAGCACAATAAACTGGTGTCAAGAGAAAACTGTTGCAATGACAAGCAGATTCAGATTTAGAGCCTGAAATGACACCGCTTACATTTCTTACAGCAAGAAAGAAAAACAAAAAATAAACCCATTTATTAGAAAACGCCCTCCTTGATTCACTTGCGTTACTTCACAGCGCTTCCAGAATATATCCCAACTACGAGACGCTCTTACACTCGCTTCTTTACCGGCATAAAAGCTGTTAACTACCAGCACTAACCAATTTCCCTGGGTTTATAAGCTTAAATAACACCTGACAGCACGAGTCCCCCTGAACATGCCCACAGAGCAGCCTCGCACGCGGCTAATGGACTCACGCAGGGCACTGGAGGATATGCTGGAGTGTATTTCCATTTAACACCTATTACAAGGGGAAGAAAAGGAAAGTTTATTATAATGGAACGTGCGACATAAATATGTGTCAGTTGTCATTCCGCGTGACATCAACTTTCATTTTACCTCGGGTTATTATTTAAGTAATAAATCCTAACAAGGTGAGCTTTATCATCCCACGGAGTGTATCCGGGAGGTAGAGACACAAGGTGATGGCAAGAACGCTCGAAACATGATAATTCCTGACAGCTGCTGCTTGAGCACAAGTTAAATTGAACAGTTTATCTCAGCATAAAGATGTTATAAGGTTTTATGTTTAATTTAAAAAAATTAACATAAAACCCAGAGAAAGCAGAGTTAGGCAATCTTTCACAAACATGACATACTACAATCACTGCATAAGCTGGATTAGTACTTATTACCATGCTACTAGAGAATTAAGCTGTTTTTAGACCACCAAAGAGCTTTAAATTGCAACTTTTGTCTCTGTAAGAGAAACCTATATTTAAAACGTCTGCTAAATTCAAATTAACAGCTACATCATTAACTTACCATCTCACAAAACCCCCCTACAATTCAACCGCTATTATGGTGTCCTTATCGAGACCTATCAACACTACAGCATTTAATACATACAGTACTCTTCAATAAATACAGTGTGTGAATCCTCACTAAACCTGCGCTGAAGGTCACATTCCTGACACACTGCCTTAGCTCTCCCCTCCGAAATATCCCTGAGTATTTCACCGTGGGATAAATGACCTTCTTCCACAAAGCAGTAGCCCCAGTGCCTTGGAAACCGGCCAAATTTCAGGGCCACCATCACACAAGCTGCAGTCTAACACCAAGCTCGTGCATCATCTGAATCAGTTCACAGTCCTTCTGAGTAACTACTTGTGTGAAATCATGTTAAGCATGTGCTTAACTAATTCAAATGTTCCTGGGAAGGAAGCTGAGCATTCCTGCAGGTTTAGAGCTCTGGCATGTCCAAGGAATGCTCTGCCCTTTGCTACTGTCTTCCCCGTTATTTCAGTCCAAAGGACTGAAAATCAGTAAAATATGAAAGCCTTTACTTTCTTTTTTAATTACCAGCAGACAAAATGACTAATACAGGTTTCCACTTATATCAAGCAAATTATAATAGTGAAGGTGCTAAAGAATTTTTATTTGGCTTTATAAATCTTCTTTGTGTCACGCAGCCGTGATTTACTCTTTTATGGCATTGCCCTAAATCTTTCAATTAAATTCCCATGCAACTTAACTAAAAACACATTTTGCCTTCCCCTTGGGAGACCACACAGGGCATATTTATGTATCTATGAATATGAAGGCTGAACTCCACCAGGCTTATAGAACAAACCAGGCTTATAGAACAAAGCACATTTAAAACAGCACCTGAGTTGTACTAGAATGTTCCCCCTGTCTGCCAAAAGCTCTGCCAGTAGGAAAGACAGGTGGACATGGACACCCCAAAGCAGCACAGGTAAACCAGTGCTCCCTAGAAGAGGAGAACTGCTGCAGGATACAATCCCACAGCAGCAGTAGGGACTCTGTTTCTCTGCAAATGAAACACTAAACCATAATTCTCCGCTGCGAAACAACTGCAGCCACAGTAAAAAGAGTTTATGATTGAAGACCTGGCAGTCCAAAAAAGAGGTGCGAGGGCACTTTGTCTGCCAGGTGCAGTATTACAATAAAACAGAATTAAGATTGGGGTAGGAGTACAAATATGAACCTCTTAGGGGAAATGGGTACTAAAAACTGCTCATTCGATAGCTCTGACTGAACCAGTCAGATGCTGGCACAGGTTGCCCAGAGAAGCTGTGGCTGTCCCATCCCTGGAAGTGTTCAAGGCCAGGTTGGACAGGGCTTGGAGCAATCTAGGATAGTGGAAGGTGTCCCTGCCCATGGTAGGGAGTGGAACAAGATGAGCTTGAGGGTCCCTTCCAACCCAAACCATTCTGTGATTCTATTTCTGGATTGCATTAGAGTTTATCCAAACCATTCTGCTCTATGTTGCCTCCTTAAAGGCCAAGGCAAAGCCAAGAAGTTTGATCCTAAACAGAACCACCTCGAGAACCAGGGGCTTCAAAGGTGATGGAGGCTTCAAGCTCCTCAAGATCAAACCTCGTGGGTTTAGTTCCTCCATCACGCAGTTTCCCTAATTTCAACCCAGAAATTAAACAAGTCCACGGATTTGGCTTTAAGTTATCTTTCAAATGTAAACTGTATATCAAATATCACTTTTAGTGCCTGGAATGTTAAACAGACCAGTTATTTTTGTTTATTATTACACACAATTTTACATGATCAGAACTTTTCAGAAGTTGCATTTTTATCACTAGCCCAAGAACACACAAATTACAATCCCATATAAAATGCTTTTCCCTTTCCCATTCCACAATAGATGACACTGAATTTCTGAACAATAAATACTAATAAGTGATAATATATGACAGTATACAGTATAATAAATAATAAATTAGCAATACTTTTTTGACATGGAATATACAAACCTCAGAAAATGCTTACAGATATTATACCTCATAAATTAAGGTTTTCTAGATTGAGCATAATTTGAAATGTTTACAGAAATAATTAAGTCCTACTATTTTAATGTTCTTTATTTTTCAGAACAAATCACAAGGGTTGTCATGCCTTTCATCTTAATTAGGCCATGTGTTTGTCTTATTTATTTCTATGTACTTTCATAAACGTTTACAAATATTAATTGTAAGGAAAAATATTTTTTCCTCTTGCTGTAATTGCTATATGTACATGCAGTACACAGTGATAAACATTCATGGCTGCAACCAGTTCAGTAGGTTTGGGTTTGGGGGTTGCCTTGTATGCTGAAATACAGTAGGAATGAAGAGCTTTGTTTGACTTCCTACTGCCATTCCTTTTTTTGTATATCTTTTTATTTAAAAACACACAATTTAAAATACTCAAGAAGTTACATAAATGCCTTTTTTTTTCATTTGTAAATTATTTGGATTCTCCCTCAATTCCTTCCCACCCGTCTGAATCTTTATTTCAACCAGCTATCAGAGGATTTACATAAAATCAAATCTCAGAATCCAATTTTACGGCCAGATCCCCATCCGACACAACTGGTTAAGAATCAGTCTTAAACACTTACCCACTATTTTCAATGACTTTTAACTCTAAAAGATATTGAAAACTATGTGAAAACAGTTAATCAAAACTACTTTTCTATTTAACATCACAAAGGAAGCTTGAAAGAGACTCTCACAGAGCAGACTTTTTTTTGGGGGGGGGCTGTATTTTGTTTGGATTGCTTTGCTTTTTAGGCAATGACACTGAAGCTTCTTGAATTTTATTAAGTGTGTAGCACTATTTTTTTTCCCTGAATTGTAATTAAATTTGGCTTCAATTAATTACTGACAGATGCACATTTTTACTTTAGTGGCCAGATTGTTCACCATGGGCTACATCGGCCTCTCTGTTCCCACGAAGGGAGAGGTCAGGACCAAGCAGTTATAGCTGTGGTGATGGGGGGAAGGAGAAAGCCATGAATCCACATCATCTTCCTCACTCAAATTTCATCAGTAACAAATAATGAAGCAAAGGAATTTTCTTAGAGCAGAACATGAGCAACTCAGAATTATTTACACCCCACTAGTGAAAAGTAGCCATTGTTGGATGGTTTCTGTAAGATGGCCAGACTAACTCTGCTTAAATGGATGAAGCAAGGAAAAAGCAGGAGGCAAGAAAAAAACAGGATATAGTGACTGAACAAATTCACCAAAGGTAAATATACAGTATATAGAGATGTATAGTGAAAAGACTTTTTTTTTTCCCAAAAAAAAAGCATGTAAAACTGATGTTCTACTCAATTAGGTAACATTTAAACAGCATTCTTTATTGTTTAAAGGCTGCAAATCCATTTAACTGGGTATTTTATCTGTCCAACTCTGGAGAGGAGCCAAACATGTCAAATGACTGGCATGAACAATGCAATATGGTCAAGATGTTGTAGCAACATGGAGGAGTCCTAAGGCTACACATAACACTATTATCCAATAGCAAATCTGAAGTCCAAATTTTGAGGATCGTTACTTCACGTCACCTGGTGTCAGTTCAGATCCAGGCTGGCACTGAAGGAACAGTCAACCTCATGGATATATGGATTTCACTGCAAGTGAGAGTGGTTTATCCCACTGAGAGGGGATCAAACAGACCCACCAAAATACTGAGAGTTTCCCTTACAAAGGTTTGTACCAAGAGACGCTCGAATGAAGTAACCAACGGCTGATTTTCCATTATTTTAGTTAAGTTCCGGCAAACTGAAAACTCAAATCTTCCCCAATTTTCAGGTTTACACATTTTGTATCTTAAAACAACAGAACGCCCACTCGCTTTGCACAGTTGGAGAGATGATCATGGAATCAAAGGATGGTTTGGGTTGGAAGGGACCTTAAATATCATCCAGTTCCAATACCCTCCTGTGGGGAAGGTTTACAGACTGTTTAGTGTTACATTTCAAGTGCCCTGAAAACCCTGTTCTCCGAAGTATTTCAGGCTGTTTTTTATGTTGCTTTATGTACCTTGATATCTAAACACTTTTTTTTTTAGAAATTTGAAGACTGTCACTAAAAGGGACTTAGTTTTCTTAGCAAATGGCTTTCACATTTCTCTAATATCCCACAGCTCTGATTTCATCTCACACAGTCCATGAACAGCAAGTCTTTAAAAAAATATTTTTATGGAAGGTCTCAGCTAATTTTCCCAAAAAACTCCCACTCCAGAGCGTCAATCCAAGGCATAACTACTGCCTAAGAATGGGGACCTCAGGAAAAGCAGGATTCTTCCCAGAAAACTAATACAGTCCTCGAAAAAGCTCAGACTGTCATAAAACCTGAGCAGCTGGCAACTCTGTCACCATGAAGTATCCATATGGAAGACCGAGATGTGTCAAACTACCCAAAACGAGTTTGGATAGTGCAGAAGATGGAATAAATAATTCAGTATCTTCAACACTTTCAACAGCAGGTAGTAGATATGCTACCTGCTCCTACAACGTGCCAAAATGTAACATGTGAGTGAGAGCGAGCGAGAGAATGTGAGTATCTCCAACCTGTTTTCATGAGGATATTTTGCTCGAGGAACTTCTCTTTTTAGAGGCATATGATCCGTATCAGATGTTTGTCAGGAGCAGGCAGCACCACAGAACATTAGGAATAACTTAGTGATTTTAATATAAATTCACAAAGTGAATTCAAAAAGTCCTTAGTGTACACATACTAAAAGAAAAAAAAAAAAAAGGAGTATTTTTATCAAATATTACAAGAAATATGAAATGAAATTATGTATTTCTCCCAAATGCCCTTCACAGTTCTCTAATATTTGTTGCTGCAGCATAGTAGCAACTTTCCTGTCTTAATATAAGCCGAGCAAACTATTCCATGTGCTCAGTGAAATAGCAGTCAGATTCACAATTTAAATATTTCTGCTCCATCTTCATGACATAGTTCAACTATAAAACTACATTGAGCAGTGTCAGTCTTCTGCCACTTCTTCCTATAAGAAACAGTCACACATTGGTGCATAAACATTCATCATTTATACTCAGAGAAGATAAAGTGACACTTCTGTTCCCTAAGAAATTAAAATAAGGTAATTTACTGCTTAAGGGTCTCCAGACCTGTATTTGGAGGAGCAAACCCCCTCCCTACATGGATTTATCCACCAGCACTTGGTCAAAAACCCAGGGACAGCAGGTAGACTGATATTTAAAAGCACATCAATACGGAAAATGTCAGTTTTTGTGTCTTACACACTATTTTCAGCCCCTGCACTTTCTGATAAGAACATTTCTTAACTGAGCAAAGCCCACACTCGCTACCAGATTTGAATGATTCCACCGAAATGGCTGAGCGGCCGACTGAAGTGAGATTTCAAAGAAGTGAGACAAACACTCTCCTAAACTCAAAAGCTGCCAAACATATTTCATCAGACTTTCAAAAGATAATTGTTTTGTCTGTTCTGAATTAAGCTTTAAGTGCTTTAAGAAAGGTTTCTCTACAAACATGGCTAAAGATCACAAAGGGGAGCATTTGGAATGAATGGAACCCTTCAGTCATGTATTTATTTAATATCACTTGCATCATGCCTGGCATATAACATAAGCTGGTTTATTTCCATTTCCATAACATGATTTTAAGGGTAATCTGTACTGATGTCCTACCATTTCATTTCACATGTTATCATAACTGGGTTTTATTTATAACACAGCCAGGGAAAGAGAAGGAATAAAAGGGTCTCAGCTCTGCATCTTGGAACTCTTGACATGGGACATAAGGGACCAACCAGTTCTGGAAGACAAATGAGTATTTACACTCATATCTGGTCAACTTTACAATATGGATGTATTCCTTGAGTAAGTAACCCATACCTCCACACTGCAAAGTGTTGAGATTTCCCCACACGGAAAAATCCAATAATAAAATAAAACTTTAATAAAAATACTTCTAGGCTTCCATATACTTCCCAAATTATGTTTTTCCAACACATCTCATAACCATTTATTACTTCTGAATTCCTTTTATCATTAAATAAAGCATCCAGTGCTGAATGCCCATTATTCCCCGGGAACATGAAAGAGAAACCACGTGCCTTTGGGGTTGAAATCTTACGCAACCAAGTCAGAAGAACACACCAGATGCTTTTTAATCTTCAAGATTAAGAAACTGAGGCCAAGGCTTGCTTATCAAAGTCCACCAGGAGAACCAGGGCCACAGTGAGAACTCAGGAGCCTGAGCCAGAGTTGAAGATAAGTGAGTGTCACGATCTAGTGATTTAATCAACTCATATAGGACCACGTCACTGTTTTATGTATCTTATGGACCCTGCTCACCACAGTACCTGACAGATGTCCCAAAATATTATCTTTGTGAGACCATAGAGAATGATTCAGTATTTCCAGATATCATACTTTCAGTCACAGATAGATGCACTATGTTTTTGTGTGCATGCACATGCAGATACATGACATATATACATATTATATACATATTTTCTAGCAAAATCCACCATAAACCCAAGAACCATTCTGAATTGAGCTACGCAAACTGTGGCCAGGAAAGCTGTTGACAACAGCTAATTTGTTACTGAGAAAAGACTGTTCATCTCTCCATCACAGAAAGCTAAAAATCTGTTCAAGATGGCTGGGAAAGGAGCTTTCATATCTGCAAAACCTGAGCACAGCAAAGTGGTTTTGGTCAAGGTCTCCAAATAACACCACTCCTCCAGCGATGCCTTTGAACTGCACATAAAACCTTTCAGGAGCTCCTGAAAAGGAAACTTGACTCAAGCTGTTTGTCAAGACAACTGAAGATGTTCTTTGGAATGTATTTCCAAAAAAAGTTCTGGAGTACTAGTAGCTGTACAATCATATGGGATTAATTTTCTGTGTATATCTCTATATATTGCTGGAAGAAACAAAATAACTGAAAATTCAAAGATCTTTATACAGCCCTGCGCTCTTAGGTACAAATATTTAAATAATCTTTACTTCCTGTCAAACACTGAAATGGATATTAATTTATATTAAATCATTATAGATATAAGTAGTAACATTTCTTTGCTGCTTTCTCTGTTATCTTCTGCATCTTGGTATTTCTTACACTGAGTATAAAAGTTATTTTAATATTAACTGTGATTTAAATTCCTGCTTCTGTTAAAACACTAAGTCTGTGCTGGATGTATAAACACCTGCCCAGAAGCCTCATGAATCTTCCCTGTAAGGGATCACTCTACAAACTGGTTCAGGAGAACAGTATTTATTCACAATATTCCTCTCCCCAGTGATTTCAGGATGCCAACCCTTCATCCACCTTTTTTTTTTTTCACTTTAAAATATATGAATAAATAAAAAAAAACCATAGAAGGAAGGAACTTGACCATTCCAGCCCCAGCTGAACCCAAAACTCCCTGCTAAGCCCTGTGACCACCACTTGTGTGTGCTCAGCAACCTGCAGGAACATGGAAAGGGTGAAATTCTCCTCTTGACTTCGTATATGAAATTAAAAGAAAGAAATATAGTTAATGTTTTAAAGAAATAAAAATAATAAATATGGAAAATGTCTCTCTTTCCTGTTCCAGGATCTGTGGACTGACTTGATGGGAAAGAAGCAATCTGGTAGATAAAAGATAAAAAAAATTAATACTTTCCTTCTCTCCTATTCCTGTGTAATAGTAGAAAGAACAAAATCAAGGAGCAAGGAACTAGTCGGGGGGGGGGGGGGGAATCAAGCCAAAATTACATCCGTCAGGGTGATGGAGTGCAGTGTCCTGCCCGGTCCCACCGCAGACCTCCTCAGGGCTACTGTTTCAAGTAAAAATTAAACAAGATGACACAGAAACAGTTCGAGATTGACATTTTCCAGCTTTGTGTCATGTTACATTATTTGAATGAATCTCAACTTTTAAAAACATCCAGAGAAAAGTGAGTTGGGTGAGGGCTGTGTAAAAAAAGGAGGACGTGGAAGAAATAAGACTCCCACTAGAGGCAAATCAGCCACCCATGGTGAGTTCTACCAAAGGTAAGAATATTCCTAAAGACACTGCTACCTATCCCATCCACTCTCTTTTTATTGCCAGACTAACATGAAAAATGCACATTATTCTACCAGTATTTTGTCCCCTGTGACTTCACTCAGGTCCATCTCACAAGGGTTGCTGGATGAAGCCCAGTTGTTTCCACCACAGCACCCTCAACGTTCAGAGTCACACAACACAAGGACTCCACTTTATTGGATGGATACAGCCTCAAAACTCCAGGGAAAAAAAAACCTCTTCAGAAGTATAAAAATAATATGCAGGACTTTTTTCTCAGTTACCAAGAAATTTGAAGCAGCAAGCACTCAACCTCCCTCTTCTCAGCACTCAAAAGCACTTACAGAAAGCCTATTCTTAACCCTGCTGCCCAGAAAAAAAAAAAATTCCCTTTTATCTTCCATTTATTTTCATTTTTACCTGAAAGGCAGAAAAGAGTTGGGCTTTTATGTACACCAAACACAAACTGGACTTATTTTGTAGCGTATTAGATTGCGGTCGACTTCCCCTTCGATCTGAATGGATGCATACCTGAATTTCCACCAAAAATAAAAACGAAAAAAGAAAACAATTTTGCCCTTCTGATTTAAGCCCGGCACGTATTTAACGTTAACGTTCATCTACCCATGTTCTCACTGTTTGAGAACTCGGCGCAGGTGTTATTAATAAAATAAATTTATTTTTAAAAAGGATGCTATTCTATAAGCTTTGAAGCTCACACATAGTCTAACTTAAGCCAGCTTGGGCTCATCTGGTCTTTAAATGGCTCCTTTCATGTGGTCAGCCCACGAGCCATACGTACTGCTGCTCAATCACGCCACTGTACATCGTCAGCGCGAGGATGATTTGCATGATTTGCATTTCCTGTACGCTCCGGCTTCAATGAGCTCTGAAAGCACCACGTACAAAAGAAACCACCGCCAAGTAATGCAAAGATTTTAGTTAAACCAGATGAGAACTATTTTAGTCAGGCTGCCAATACTGAAAAAGGGAAAAAAAAAATAAAAGAAAAAAAAAAAAAAAAAAAAAAAAAAAAAAAAAAAAAAAAAAAAAAAAAAAAAAAAAAAAAAAAAAAAAAAAAAAAAAGAGGGGAGAAAATAAAAATGTCTCAGGGATATCCTGTTAAATGAGGATTTATTTGGAGGGAACCTGAACTTTAGATTCACGACCTTACTTCTAAAATATAAAAGTTGTATGAATTCCTTCAGCAAGAACTTTTTCCCCCTCAATATTTCTTAGCTTTTAGGCACCACACTATATTATTCATTTATTTAATAGCACATAAAATGGATACTGATTGCATTCAGCTTCATAACGTAGGAAAAGTAATCTAATCAAACTGAATTCACTGATTGCTGGTTAAAACTTCTCCCTACGAAGAAATCTTTCATTTTATCCCAAATGATCAATAAAAGCTGTTGGACAAATAGCTATGACAGAAACAGCATTACAGTGGGCTTCAATGAATAAGAACTAAAGTAAAAAAAAAAAAAAAAAAAAAAAAAAAAAAAAAAAAAAAAAAAAAAAAAAAAAAAAAAAAAAAAAAAAAAAAAAAAAAAAAAAAAAAAAAAAAAAAAAAAAAAAAAAAAATGTACCAGAGCCTCGTTGTCATGAAAAACAGAGACAGATGGGGAGCCAGACCTATATGATGCTACAAATAGATGAATATCTTGTAAGGATTTCAACAAATGTTATAAGACCCAGTCAAAATCTGAAAAAGTACAGTGCAGCAGCAAAAGCAAATCCGAAGCTCACCTGAAACCTGAGCCATAATATCACCATTATACAGATTATCAATGTTTCAAAAATAACAATAAAAATGGAGAGTAACCTTAAAGCCTTTATGAAATTTATTCTAGATAATGGCACAATTAGTAATGTCACTACTTAGTACAAAGGAAATAAAATTCAGAAAGTTGGCCACAACAGCTACTTTGGAGGTGAGGTGTATCCTGTTCCAAACTTAAAAAGTAAAGGTGGGCGCACACACTTCATGTTTCAATAATATTGGATTTTATCGCAAATCTCTCTTTAAAAACAGATAAATTCAGATGACTGGAGAACAGCAGGCTGATAGAGTGGGCTGCATGTGACCAGCTATAGGGCGTACATCACGTCTGCCTGGTAGAGACCCAAGACAGGCTGCTCGAGGAATCTGCATATCATCACACTCCCTAAAAACCACAGCGAACTCCCAGGGCTGTCGCTTCCAAAGGACACTCATTTTTAGAAAATTAAGTTGCCTCTTCTTCCCCCCCCCACTTCTGCATTGTTCAAATGTAACCAAATATCAGATGTGGGCGAAACTGTTACCAAGGGGTTAAATTCTGCCCTGAATACAAAAATCCCACTTTATTTCATTGTTGTCTGAAAATACACAGTCAAGAGAAACATTTAATCACAACACGCAGTTTCTATATTGTGACTGCAAGATTTAGCAATCGAAATGGCTACCAGGATAAAAATGCATTCTGTCATTTTTCCACTTAGAGAGCCCCTGTATAATGCTCTTATTTAAAGGTCAGCTAATTTTATTATGGAAAGTAACTAATAACCTTTATTAATTCTTAGGCTCACAGTTCTCGAGCACGTCAAGCAAATAAATAATACACTGCAGGAAGATATGATACAAACCAAGCTGTTGAATACAATCTCTCCGTGCTTGCAACAGACAAAAGAGGTCATTAGAAATTTAATACATGGTTTTTTTTTTTTTTTTTCCCCCTATGGAAATTAGGAAAATATGGATAGACTGAGTTTTTTAAAAGCCAGGCTGCTGGTTGTCCCCCATGCTCCAGGATGCTGAGGCCACAGAATGAGGTGCTGAATCCACTAATATCCAAGCACAACCATGATCCCAAATGTTATGTTGCACCGTGTTTTTTGTTGTTGTTGCAATTTCCTAAATTTGCAGGACGTGCACAATATTGGAGACCGTAAGAATTTTTGCTTAGAAAGTTTTCTGCTTTCACTTAATGAAATGACTGAACAACGTGGAAATACCAAAGTTAAGAATATATGTATTGATATTTTATTCTCGTTATAGTTCTTGTATGGGAAGCAATATTAACGTTGCACACCATAAAAAATAACACAAGATTTTCCACTTTTACCAAGTATTTTCATTTTCCAGAAGGACCTCAGAATTCATCATTATTCATGGTCAGCCTTTCCTAGCACACTGCGTTGGGCGAGTTTGTTCCTAAGAAACATTACAACGCTTGAAACTAAAAATAGATGGTTATTTTTAGCTATTTAATCACATGAGGAAAAGACACAGTTTGTATCAGTCTTCTTTAATTTACAGAATAATTCCATAACGCGCCCCTGTGTGTATATCATGAAAATCCCTGGCACATAACCTCCAGGCTCCCACACCGGCTGCGAGTGGAAGCAAAATGGGGTTTAAAAGATTCCAGCAACAATAGTCTTGTGACTAAATCAGAAACAGAAGCACAAGCCATGAGCCAAACAGATACCTATCGGTTTCCTTGAGCTTAATCTGATTAAAACATGGCTCTCAAAAATGTTTAATAGAATGCCACGTCAGAGAGCAGGCAAATGATAAAAATAGTTCATGACAGGAAACCATTATTAAAGCAGCACTACTTGTGTATCTGTTATGGAAATTTCCCTGTAATTTTTCGAGGTTTCCCCTTATGTTTTTTCTTGAGTTGCTGTGACACTTCTTTTCTTTTTTTTTTTTTCCCCCTCAATGGTGTGTAAGTTTGAGATGTAAAAAGAAAATTATCACTGCAATTTTCCAACTATACTCTGCTCAATACCATCTCAAGTGTGTCATACATCATCTTGCCATTCACTTGAACAAGAAATCACATAATATGCAGAGGTAGAAAATAATCCGAAATGGGGAAATGCCAGTAGGGAAAAACGACAGTCAAATGTCAACACAAGGAAAAATAAAGTAAACAAATAAATTTTATCTCAATTTTAAGGACTTTAATAATGAAAGAATCTTAAGAATATTTCAGTGGGGTGAAAGTTTCTATGAGGAGCTGCTGGGAACTACAGGAGAGTTGTTCTAGACTTGACCAACTGACACCAAAAGAACAAAACTGTAGACAATAGACTATCACAAATCAACCTTAACGTTTTAAGAAGTTGACAAAAAAAAAATTCAGAACCCTAAAAAAAAAAAAAAAATCCTTATTTCTATCCTTTCTATTATTATGACCCCCATCACAACCATCCCCCAAATTATCCTTCAGAGCATTCCATAAAATATATACTAGACTTGCAGCATCTTGTCCAGCCTTTAGTTACATAATCCAGGAAAGCTTTTGCAACCAAAAAACACCAACCGAACAAAAAAGTTCTTTTGCAAGATCTTATCTTGTAAAAGGTTGACTCCAGTTCCTAATCCCTATTTTGCCATTTTGAACAGACTTCAAGAAACTCCAACAGCCACCCCAAAAACAACCCTTAGATTCTTTTTAAAATGTTACTGGTGGGGAAAAAAATATCCATCCATCAAATCAGCTTTTCAATGAAAACAGGTATTTCATGTCTACCGATGATTCAGGCTTCCCCAAAGACAAGCAAGTATTAGTACATCACTGATGTCCTGGGTATCCAGCAGGGCACCCAACATCCCTCCTGTACCACCACTTGTCCTCCAGCCAGATCCTTTGCCCAGCAGCCTCTACCACTGCATGTGGACACTCAAACACATGCAGGTTTTTAAATTTTAGGTCAAACTCGTAATTATTTGCCACTGGCACATCATAAGACAAACCACATGATGTGGGGAAACAACGAGGTGCTTCACAGAGACGCATCTTAAATGGAAACAGGGCTGGCCTTTAATTAAACTCCAACTACTGCCCACCTAAAAATCCAGGGGCGCCAATGCACCACAGTAACAATGACAAATTTTAAAGAGAGCAGAGTCACCACATGTTTTGCAAGTGTCTCTAAGGCTTTCTTGATTTCTGTCCTGGGTATACAGCCAAGCTCTATCTGACTCAGCATGAAAGGCAACGCGCATCCTATTAACAGCAGTGCTTAAACCTTATTCCATAAAGAGTTTTCCAAGAGCACTCACATCTATTCCTCTTAATATTCCTCCCACATTAAGAAATTATTATCTAATACAGGGAGTAATCAGCTCATGGTCTTACAACCAGTCATCCTCCTTGACAAAGCAGGAAAAAAAAAAACACCCAACTGCGGAGCATTAGAAAGTCAAGGTTCAAAACATGCCCATTTATTGAGATCAATGCAAATTTATTTAGATCTCAATACAACGAGACCAACTGCTGTCTCTTGATACAGACTGGTAAATTCAAAGCCTCTGTTTCTGCAGTGGGTCTCTACCAAACACATGGAATGTCACAGCAAAGGACACACAGCCTGAACTGAGGGAAGAAAAGCTGGTGACAGTGAAACCAGAACTAGTTTTAATGTTAACTTTAACATTTTACCATGACAGAACACAGTATAGCACAGAAATTTCATGTTTTCCTGCCATTAAACAGCTTCCTACACTAAAATACCATTACAGAAGTATAGGCTAATAGATACTTAATTACAGTATTAATAATAGCAGGAATGACATTAAGAGTGAGCCATAATATAGAGCCAAGCAGGCCCTTCCAGGTGAGAACTGAATGGGCAGAGCTCAGGTGTGCACCAAGAGCCACCCAGATTGATGCCAATTTGTTCCCAACAATGCCTTTTCTCATTCCATACTTCCCTCTCCAATCCATGCTCCTCATATGACCCCAGGAAACTAGACATACAAAAGGAAAACAGACATTTCTGTGGTTCTAAGGAGCAAAAACATATATGTGTAGAATTATACAGAGGGCCAGAACACCTCCCATCCCTTCAGGCTAAATGAGTCATCCACTTCAGAATAATGACCGGTAATTAAACAAGAACCTGTGAAGCTGTTAAGTGCCTGTAACAATTCCAACCTATGACACTGAAGGGATTCAAGCTTCCCATGTACTGAAACCATCCATGTGATCTATCATACAGCGGAGCCACTTGCAAAATAACCTCTCACCTATGGAAATTCTTCTCCTCAAGAAGCCAAACAAAAACAATTTAAAATATTTATTGGCATAAATTTCAGCCCTGTTCCATAAACTGCTGAAGAGACATGACATCATGCTGACTACCTAGACCCGTCTGGTGGATAATGGCCCCAGATTTCAGGCTGAAGACTAAACTGCAGGAGCGTTGGAAGGGTGTGAATCTACAGGTCACCACAGATGCTGAACACAAATCTGACTCACCAAAGCCAGAGCTGACACTCCAGCAAATATAGGAGGTCTGGTAGTGGCAGAGGGTGACACCACAAAAACAAGTCTTGCAATATTTTTGTCTTCTTTTCACCCTCCTTGGACTGGAAGGAGGAAGGCTTTCATTTAAGGCGACACAATTGCTCCATCCTCCAGTCCCTGTACTCAGAGTTCTGCTTTCATGTTGTACCGACTCTTCATATTTCCTGATGCAATAGCAAAATAATCAGCAAGCCCCATGCTCCAATAGGGCATTTCCATCAGTTTTCTATCAGCACAGCAAGCTGCACTTCCCTTTGCCCCTTGGTTTCTTCTTCCACATTTCTAGACCTGATCTACATGACCTTAAACCTCCAGTGCTTTGCTGAAGTCCTTTCAACACAGCCTATTTCTAAATCTTACTCATCTACAAGTACTTGTTTTTCCCTTTCTAGCCCCTTAGATCCCTAAGTGCCAAGCGCTTGGCCGGCCAATATTCCCAAATCAGGCTTCAAAGACTCAATCCTGAATCATCTTGACTCAGGATGTGACAAGCAGGGGCAGGGACCCCCCAAAAGCATGGCAACTCTGCTCCTGCAGGAAGGAGCAGATGGCCACCTTCCAGATGGCCGCCAACCTCGTCTCACCAACCCCAGCATCTGTACCTTGAATTACATCTCAGAGGATGGTCCTGAGACAGACTGCAGGTCACTGCCCAGGGCCCCCCCCGGCTACGCAGCTTCTCCACGAGCCAAAGCATTTTGCAAAATGCAGAATGACAAGCCTGAAAAAAAGGTTAAGACTAATTAAAGTTTGTGGCAGGGCACAGTTGAAAAAGAGTTCAAAAGTGGACGTTAAGTAGAAACCCATTTAAATACATGTATTTTAAGTGCATCCCAAATCTGACTTTTTCTCCCCAGCCACAAACATCCCGTGCTTTCCACATGGCACCTTGTAAACCAGGAATTAAGATGTGAACCATTAAAACCCAACCAATCCCAATGGTTTTGCTCCCAGGTCACCCCACAGCTGAGAGCAGGCTTATTTTTCAGCTCCCAGACCAAAAGTCTCTCACAGCACTACAAGAACACTTAAAAATGGGTTGGATCCAGCTTTAAACATGATAAACTTCCCAAGACTCAGGGAAGCAGTGGTCAATGAATTTTAGCTTGAAGTAGCCAAAGAGTAATTTGTGAGTTTCTGTACCATCTACATCTAATTTTAACGCAGCCACAAATTACACTGTTTCTTCATATGAGCTTAATCCAAGTCCTCTTTGGGGCAGTTAAACTTGAAACCTACCAACAGGAAGGTAACCAAACAATTTTGAGTGCCACAATAAGAGGTTGGTATGAATTAATGGTTTCACCAGTTTTACAGCATATATTTTTCTACAGTTTATTTAATAAATTCATAAATTAAAATGTTACAGCTTTCTTATTTTGAGTGCGTAATTTCCTCAAAAAGATTTTTTTTTTCTAGACATTTGAAAGAAAAAAGTGTGTTTTACAATAGGAGAAGGGAGTACATCGCATTTCAAAATCCATTAAAATATAAAATTCTGGTTACAGGCTCAACAATCTGCCTAATTAGTTTTTCCTAATTAGCAGGATGCTCTAACCTCTTTAATAAGACTTCTGTGGACAGAATGTTCCATATTGGTTATCCATCTGAGGAAAAAACTAAACAAATACTTCTGAAGTGCAGCTAATAGAACAAGTGTGGTTGGGCTTCATGGTCAGAAGGCTGCTCTGGCATGTAATACTGGCAATCTGCAAAAACATGAAATATTCTACCTTAAATACTCTACTGCTCACAGTAAACACCCCCCTGTATTTTTAAGACAAAATTAGAGATGTTACACGCAAGAGTTAATGAAGCTACAGTTTTAGGCCACATGATGGGAGGCAAAATAAAAAATATAAAATAAGATTAAATAAAATTAAAATAAAATATGGATGGATCAAAACACACCGTGGAAAAGTGAACTGAAGAGATAATGGGAAGGTCAATACCACAGTGATGCTGTAACAAGCCAGAGCATGGCTGCAAAGTTCTCCTCCACAGCAAAGCATTTGCTTGGTGAACGCAGCTTTTCTACCTTCCTCTTCATCATTCACAGTCTTGGGGTGTGCCTGGCAATTAAGAGGCAACAATATTACCTCCCAGTCCCTTCTAATCCAATAAAAACCATTCTTTTTATTACTATAATATCAATCCTGTAATTCAAGGACTGCCATTTTAGAGAACTGCAGAGCCCCAGAATCATCTGAGGTCAAACTCAAGATAAAACAACTCAGGCCCCTGTTCCATTAGGAGTTTGCAGAGCAGCTGCTGAGCTTCATCTCAACAGCTGAAATATCCCTTAAACTCCTTAAAAAATGCAGGAAGCACACAAGCATCTCAAACTCCCTCCCTGCCACCAATTTATTCACCCCGATTCCACCCGTGGCCTGAACATGTTGGTCTCATCACCCATCAACGGACAGGAAAACTATTATATCCTTCTTTTTTTTTTTTTTTTCCAATCAGTATCCAGGAAAACAAGAGCCATGTGCAAAATATAATCTAGGAACAGTCCCTTGAAAACCTCCTGCTAATGACAGGAGGTACAGAGGCACCATAAATATTGACTTCAAACACGCTGAGCCCCAGAGACCCCACGCACTCCGCAGTGTCAACGACCTTCCAAGCAGCTGTTAGCATTGGAAATTAGTATTTTTAAAAGTACAGATGCCGACTTTCAATGCTGAATTTATATTCCACTCGTTACAGCATTACATGGTTAATGGTTGGATTTGATGTTCTTAGAGGTCTTTTCCAACCTTAGTGAGTCTGTGAGTCTAAGATTAAAATCTACCACTCTTTTTCTGTATTGATATGTAAAATTATATCAAAGTATTTTTCAGTCTATTTACAACAGAATGAGGATTAACTCAAGGTGAGACCACTGTCTAGGTTCTCTACTCCACGATTTAAAAAATGGAAGAAAACGCAGGTTTTATCATTTCTAACTCATAGTGCAATTTCGAATAATTTACACTCCGGTTTTCCAAAATCTTTTCTCTGCCTAGAGAGCTTCTGTCTTTCTGGGCAAGACCTGAGATCTGTGTTCAAAGCACTTCAGTCCTGAATGCTTCAACAGCCACAGAAACCACTGAAAACTGATCCCAGACCAGGCTGAAGCCACAAGACCCTCTGCAAGGCCAGTATTGAACCTCACAAAAGTCAGTTCTACTGCAAACCAAATTCTACCTTGAGTAGATGGCAACACAACTGTCTAGAGTAGGCAGAGATAAAGATTCTGTAACCAAGTCCCTACTCCAGAAATTACATTTCATTTTGGCTCCTCTACAGTTTATTACAGTATAGCTATAATAAAGAAATTCTCCATCTAATCTCCTCATCTTAATTTAGGAATCATTACTCTCAAAATAAAAGATAACGCCATTGTTACAATTGTCCACCAAAATTCACTTCTCCTCCTTGCATAGTTTCAGCATCTTCTAGCACTATTTCTCCAAATTAATTTGAAATATAAAATTTTGAGCTGTTACGTTTTTGATAAAGTTGATTACCAGGAAATAACTGCATTAAAATAATTTAAAATAATTCTCTTCCTCGAGGTTTAAAAACAGAGATGTTGCTACGTGTGATAACTGGGAAAAAAATGCCTGCAAACTAACTGTTACTAGATAATGGTCCCATTTATCATTCTTAAATTCCGTCTTTAATTAAAAATGGGATATTCTCTTACATAAATAAGAAATTGCAGATGTTCTCAAATTACTCCCCTTCAATTTTTTTAATTCTTCCATATATAACAGATGTACATAGAATTATGTGTTCAAAAATTTCTTCATGTTACTACACAATACTTAATTACATGAAGATTTTTCCACAGTCCAAACAGATATACATAATTTTATGTAGAGTATGTTATGTTAAGAAGTATTTGCACATAAAGAAAACACATTAACAAAAGTCACTAGGAACACCATGAACTGCAAGAAAAACTAAACTTGAAGTAAATGTTCTATTGTTTTATCTATAATAACTTACACCTTTTCTTCTTAAACCATTTGATAAATCTCTAGTTTAAAGCCCTGAAGTAGGTCTATCAGGTAAGATGGTGTGAGAGAAACATCTGCCCCACTCTGAATACATTTTTCCTCTTATAATTATTAGAAATAATACTGATAACAGGAATAAATTCCTCCAGTAATTCTGCAAAACAAAAATCACATATTTGCTTTTGATGTTGTGTTCACTGCTGTTTCCTTCATTCTTTCTTCAAGCTGCAACTGGGCAGAAACAGAAGTTCAAGTGTGCAACAAGTAAAATGTAAATTAGGAGAGCTGAAACAAAAAATGATAAGTAGGCGAGGCTATAAAAACATAAACAATAAACCCAGTAAGTGCTCTGAAATGGAAAGCATTCTTTAAAATGACTGTGTCCACTGGACCATCAGAGGAGATGTGCAGGAGGAAGGGAGGAAAAGACAGGGACAAAGGACAAAGGCAAGAAAGGAAAAATACTGTCCAAGGGAATAAGGAGATGGCAGAAATCTTCATTATAGAATGATCAACAAAAAAACCCTCCTTTTAGTTGCTTTGTATTCATCAAAGATATTGAAATTGTTAAACACAATTTATGTATTCGCTTTTTTTTTTAAGGGAAGTTAAATTCATCATCACGACGACTCCAAACCTACCAGTTACAGGTATCATCCCAAAATACTCAGGCTGAATAGTATAAAAGGCAAGAGGAGGAGGAAATAAATGGATCAAACTGTGGTTTAGGGGAGTAAGAAGTCCATCTTAAATTAAACATATCCCATTGCACTGTGATTTAGCATAGAGATTGTAATAAAACTCCTGCCTAGGTATGTGCTGCGTGTTTAAGGAAGAAACTATACCATAACCCACAGAATTAAGTGTTTTATGGGTCAATTTAGATTAGCATTTCTGTTTGATATAGAATAGCATTTATGAGGCAACCATCCATCTCACAGCCGTCCTCACCCAGCAGGAGTCCCTCACATCAGAGTGGTCTCCAAGGTTATGAACTTGGTCCTTTAGATGAAACTGTACCAGGACATGATAATCCTGGAGAGCATTTAATGGACTCCAACCTCGTCTTATGGACATTCAGTCCTTAAAAAAACCAGACTACATCTTGTCTGAAGTAAAAAACACTGAAATAATGTGCTGTGTGGAATTAGGCCCAGGAGCATCATTTCCCTCCACTACCTATCCACAGCCCTACCAAGACGTGTTGCTTCAGTCACATGCACATTCTAAGTCTGTACACATTTGTAATCCCACAGGGATCAAGAAGATAAAAACGGGAAACACCTTCAGGCACATTTTTTAGAGTCAACATGGACCTGGAAAGCACCTTCAAAATCCACCTTGATACTCACGGACACCTACAGATGTCAACTGTCCACAGCTGACATAAAAAAGCAGATGGGGAAATAGGATCCCAGGATGGTTTGGGTTGGAAGGGACCTTAAAGATCATCTAATTACAAAGCCCCTGTCATGGGCACCTCCCACTAGACCAGGATGCTCCAAGCCCCATCCAACCTGGCTCTCAGGTACAGGTAAGTAAAGGTATCTGAATACCTGGTCTGTTGTAGACTAGAAACTGAGATGGCACAAGTATCTGAATGAACACTTCCAAACTTTAATGTGTTTGGGTCAGGTTAATGCTTGACCAAAAAAAAAAAAAAAAAAATTTATATATATATATATAAATAAACATATAAAACCCAGTCAAGCTGTGAGTACTCACTAAGAAAACAAATACAAATATACAATATATACAAATATATTCAAAAATACAGAGCTATAAATTCAAACCATGTGCAAACCAAGTATCTGACAAAATTTGTATTATTTACTTCTTCGCTGGGGAAAAAAAAAAATAAGATTAGGAGAAAAAGCAGCAAAGCAGTACCAAAAAAAAAAAAAAAAATCAATATTTTCCCCTTTATTAGATGCAAACCAAAGCTTTTTTTTACTTTCCCTTTGGAAGATCAAATTAGTGTTATGGGTTGGAATGACAATGAATTGTGGAAAGTATCATATTCTTTATAATATAGTAGCGTATATGTTTGTTATTTGGAAATAGAAATGTAATCCATAACTAATCTAGAAATAAAATATATACACAGCAACCATTTAAAAGGACAGATAAAATCCTCATTAAAATCCTAAGTGCAGAAATACTGAATCATAATGCACAATTTCATTACATTTTACTGCCAGCAATGTAAATATCAATTCTCCAGGTGATTCATAAAATTCATTTTAGAAAGAAAAATAAGGATTTCACCCGGCGTTTGAGAACATAAAGGAAAACACATGCTAGGGTTTGAAAACCCAGACTGTTCCTTCCTTGTCTCATCAGAATATTTTGCTGGAATTTCAGCAAACCTTTTACACATCAAACAGACAACTGCCATTTCACATTAGCACTTTGGATAGATCACCCAGCAGTCCCAACCAGGGTCCTTCCTGGTCCTGCACCTCTCCCCGCATCGTCTTCATCATTCCCATCTTACTTCTGCCAAATTTGAGCTCCTATATATTCCTCCCCAGACTTCAAAGGAGGGAGTCTGCATTTAAACTCATCTAAAGCCTCTTTTAACTATCCAAATTGTGAAATTGCCTAATAATGGCAGTGTGTTTAAGGGGGGGGGGAAGGCATGTTGGACAAATTAACCAAGTTAAGTTTTTGGAGGGAAGAGTGCATGTGGGGGTTTCCACACAAAAACGTAAAGAAAACGTGTCACTTTTAAAATGAATAGCTACCATCTGCCAGCATTTTATCTGAGGCAAAGTTGATTAATGCAAAGTGAATGTTTAAGATCACGTTGCTGTCTGCCTGAATAAATTTCAGGTAGTTTACTTGGGAATTCTTTTTGTCCTGTTTCTTAAAGGATTTTTTTTGTTGTTCTTACTGGATCCACCCCCCCCCCCCCTCCAAACTTTTAGGGGAGACAGAGCTAAGAATCAAAACATTTGTTCTTAAATCTTTGAGCACCAGAACGTTGTCTCTGGCCCCTCAGCACCACAGAGCAAGGGAATTCATCTGTCCCAAAAAGGAGATCCCACCTCCTTCACCAGTTTCACAAAAACTTTCAGGCAGCCTCTCTCCATCACACTGAAAAGGAAATTTTAACAGGCTGGTTGTGAGCTGAGAAACCACAGCAGTGCTGTTACCCTCAACAGCAAATTATTTTGCCCTTGGACCTTCCTAATTTTTTTTCCTGGATTATTTAATTTTTTATTATATTAGGCTTTTTTAATCAGATTATATTTTTTTTACCAATTATTTAATCACTTCCTTTTCTTTACACTTTTCAATTAAAATTCCCAATTAAAAAAACAAAAATTAATCGATTGTAGATTTTAAACCAATTTTTTTTTTGGTCAACTTTACATAAACCACTTTGGTTTATATCAATGTTCCGATAAAAATCATCCTCCGATCCATCTGACAATATGTTCCTCTTCACAAGTTCTCTCTGAACGTTAACGTTTCTCAGAGGAAGCTTCCAGAACAGGTTTTGGGCGACATTAACCTAAATCAAACAAAATCCACTTTTGCGCACGCATTCCCACGTTACGTGTTTTTCCCAGCGTCAGATGGCCCCCAAGTTCTCCCTCTCTCACCAGAGTGAATTTCACACCCGTTATCCAGGCTGGGACACCCTCTATTATCCGGGGCTACAGCAGTGGAGAGCATCATCTGTGCTGAGCGGTGGAGCTCCGTGCCGTTCCATATGGACGTGCATTCCCTTTGCTCGCGCTCGAAGCTGGCTGGACACCAGCCAGCTCTGGTCAGGAGTCACAAAGTTGTTTTAGCTCAGTACACGGTGCCTGTGTCTCGTATCTCGGTGGGGTTTATTGGTTTTATAGGCTCAACATGGTGCTAGGACGGCCATCTGGCCCCCGGAGCGGAGACAGCTCCCAGTCAGCTCCTCCGGAGCGTGGGCAGGACAAACGTGTGTGCGTTTGCACCAGCCCGTGTGAACTAACCTGGGTGAACTCCACGGGTTTGCTTAGGGAACAAAACAAAATGCGAGTTTAGCACTAATGAAATTAAAGAAGTAATGACCCTTTATTCAGCTGGGGAGCATAAAAGAAGAGCACAGAGTGAAGCAGCGTCTCCTGTACCCTCCTTTGGGCACCTCGACAGCAAGATGAGAATGTTCTTATTTGTACCCACCAGTGAGACTGGAGAAACAAATGAGTTACACCCACGCGGTATTTTTAATCCAAGAAGTGTTCAAGGCCAGGTTGGATGGGCTTGGAGCAAACTGGTTTAGTGGAAGTTGTCCCTGCCCACAGTGAGGTGGTTGGAGCAAGATGGAGCAAGAGGTTGGAACTTTAAGGTCCCCTCCAACCCAAACCAGTCTGTGATTCTCTTTCTAGGAGACCTGAGCCCTGGCCCTATGGGATATTTGATATTACATTTAGTCACCTTAGATATTCATGCCTTTATGTCAGCTAATCAAAGAACAAGGGATCTCTAGGAGCACATTCCACTGCATCTCACATAGAACTGCAGCTAAGACAAGACACCCAAACACTTTTCCACTTCACACCAAGTAACAAAGAAACGGGCTGAAACCAACACCACCTCTGGGCAGAAAAGTATTCAGTAATTCCAAAAAGATGAGATGCGTCCCATCTTCAATAAATTTGAGTGTAACACCAAAATGCACACTCTTAGTAATTGATGCCATAAATGAGATTCATGTTTTATTGGCCTATATACAGAAGCAAACACCATAAAACATGCCCCAAAATATCCAAACCATCAGATAAACTGTTTTTTAATTTGTACGTACATGGTTGTCTTTTATTTAGCTAAATTTAGCTAAATAAATATATAATACTATATATGAACATATAATTTATTTATTCCTTACCTGAGTATTACTGGGGCAAAATTCTAGGAAGGCCTCTAATGCAGGAAAAATTATTCCAGTTCCTATGAAGTTTATATAAACACTCCCAGTATTTGACAAAAAGGTGTAAAAAGGTAGAAATGTTTTCCAACACAAATGGGCACCTTTGTATTCAGATTTAATAAAATGGCTGAAATTTGCCCTGCCTTGCTTCAAGTGTCATCCTCAAACACCTTCCCCAGGACAAAGTACTTACAGGACTGTTTCTGAAAATGAAATATCTAGAAAACGGTAAATCCTCAAGCTTGCAAATGCTCACACATTCAGGCAGTGTTATGTTTTTAGTGGGACTAAACTACTTATTGGAATAAAAATTGAAAGGATCAGTGTTTTTAAGAAGATATTTAGGTGACACCAGTTCATCAGTTAACAGAGAATTCACTCTATAATAATGTATCTTCTCCTTACAAAATAGAACAAAAACATCAGATTTGAAACAATCCTAAATCTAGTAGGCTTAACAGAATTTAAAAAATAATAAAAAAAAAAACATATCTACAATATATACTATTGGAACATACTCCCCATTGCTGAACACCATACCCCCAGGTTGGTTTTTTTTTCAGAGCTCTATTAATTGAAAACAATGATTTGTTTTCTCTTTTGTAAAATGTAAAAAGTGCAGAGTTTGTCTTTAAAATATAGTTGTCAAATATCAAGGGGTATATATATGCTAACATTTACCCTTGGGGTATTTCAGGGCTAGAATCTGTTACAAATAAAATCTTTATTCATATGAACAGCTACCTGGGGGGCAATACTGAATGTTATACATAATATTTATACATATATATTTAAAATAATCTAGCAGTGCTATTACAACAAACTGGAAGCTACACTGAATTTAGTCTCTCTGTTCTGCAGATCTAAGTCTTATAGTCCTAACTTTTTGGGGTTTGAATTACTTTCTGTAGAGGATAGCCCTTGAAATATAAACTGCTTTCCTCTACTGTGTCATATCAAGTGTTTTTACTGTTTGAAATTTAATAGATTGTTCATGGTAATAAAGAAAAGAATTACAGGAAAAAGAAGAGTGATTTTTTTTTTTTCATTGAACTGTGCAATGGTATTTTCAAATTTGAGAACTTTCCTCGAGCTAAGAACAAAAAAAAAAAAAAAAAAAAAAAAAAAAAAAAAAAAAAAAAAAAAAGGCTAAAAAAATTCTTTTTGTTACGTGCTTTCTAGAATTACAGAATAGTCACTACGAGCTACAGAAAACAACTTCAGGCTAGGGATCAGACATCTCCATTTATCAAGGAGTTTAAGCTGTCTGAAGGAAGCTGGGAGACAAAGCAGACACCACAGCAACTCTGCAGAGTGCCAGGAGCCTTAGGAGGTCACAGCTCTCTGCTGGACCTTCCGAATTCATGGAATGGAGATGATAAAATCCCATCAACTGCTAACTAAACTCTAAGACTGCTGAAAAGTTTGTCTAGAGGAAGCAGACAGAAATTCTGCCCTTTTTTGGTACATTTCAAACACTAGGATTTTGGAAACCGCCACCACAAGGGTGAAACTCCTTGTAGCAACACAATGTCCAAACAAGCACCTTCTTTCCAATTAAGGAAAAATCTTGTGGGACTCTCCAGCAATTAAGACAGCTCCTAGAAATGCTCAGTTCTGTGGCTGCTGCACATCAATCTGTTAGACCCACTTCAAGTCCACTAGCCAAGTGATCCACCTTTAAATTCTCCTTCTGGCTTTCCAAGCTGGAAGGACTCTGCGGGCCTGAGCTTCCCATTCATCAGGGCTCCTGCTCTCCTTTCAGGAGATGAATGAAGACATGGGCTGGTGTAACAACACACTGCTCAACAAAGCCGTGAAAACAGAAAAGGAACACTTTTCTAGACAAGCACAGCCTGGACTTTGCATCAGGGAGTTAACACAAAACCACGCAGTGCTGCAGATCAAATACTAAGTGTCCGATTCCCCTGCAGGGTGAGGATTCCTTCTCTCTGTTACAATTCTGGGTAGGTCTCCTCCTTCTTGGGAACAAAATGTTATCACACACCAAGATACTACCAGCACAGCACACAAAAGTAACATTACATGCCCTGCTCGTTACCAACTCCGCTTTAATTCTTGGTCAAGGGAGGACACGTCTCTTCTCTGATAAAACTATTAACAAGTTCATCACATCAACTCCCTGGTCACTGCAGAGTATCTGAATTTAACATCTCTGACTCTGCACTGACTATTTTGCTTCAAAAGCACTTTTTAAGACTGTTCCTTAACCCACCAAGTGTCACCTGTAAGATAACAAACATGCTTCCTTCCCATAATCAGATGCATGGATAAAACTCTAAGTCTTATAAAACATATCTACACAACTTCCCTACAAATGCATCTAATATCAGACTTACCAGCACCAGTATTATTTCCCAGACACATCAGCATCTTGAAATAAAGCACAGTTTGAACATAAAAATTTACTAACACAGCTCCACCACCAAAAGCATTTGCACTTGGGATATCTGAAACCTTTCTGCATTAATAAACACACAAACAGAAAAAGGTATTTATGAGACAGCACATTTATGAAAAGCACTTGTAAAAGAAAGTATTTTTTTTCCTGTAAATGATGTCAATATTATAAATAATGCAAATTTGGTATTTCTCACGACCTCACAAGAAGGTTGAAATATTTAAACAATGCAATTCCAAACACACAGTCCTCCCAGTCTGCAATGGAATTCTGTCTTTAAAAACTACTACCTGGGAAGCAGATCTTTAGTGGTTACTAGCAAGCTAGAAATAAAAGAATCAATATTCATTTTAATCAATGTTTTTTCTAACAGGAGAGAGTAGTTAGCCTTAGTAGGTTGCAGTCTCATGTACTTATACTTTCAATTTAATAAAATAATTGAAACATTCAATTACGAAACAAGCATTAAAAATGTGCAAGTAAAGTAGCAGGTACCTCTAATCAGGTTTCCTCTCATCAGCCACATCAGCCCTTGATCCTAAAATTTTATGCTGCCTGCGAGGACAAGCTACAAACTTTTTTAAACCCTCCATCTTTGTCAACTTTGACTGTTTGATCCTCTCTGCTCCAACCCAAACAGCACCAGCAAAGAGAACGCTTCCCTCTCTCTAAGATGCTCCATTGGTTAGATCAGATTTATTTGCTGTCAGTAAAGGTTATATTTGCACATAAGTCTATGACAGATTGCAAGTTTATTAACTTCAAGTGAGTTTTCAGGCTGCTGGGTTGAGGGGGGTTTTTGTTAGGTTGTTGGGGGTTTTTGTGGGATTTTGCCTTTTTTTTTTTTTTTTTTTTTTCTTCTGCGTTCCCTCCCCCTTCCCCCGAGACGTGGGTTACTTGACAAATTGGAGTTAAGTTATCTTAGGTCAATGTAACTGTAAGTTAAACTAATGAAGTGTATGTCTATGAGTGATGTCTGATTAGTTTAATACAGTTAGTGCTGGACAGCTTGGGCTGCTGACCTTGAAGGAACACAGATAACATTGCGATGCGTTGGAGGATGTGGTTGCGATACAAGACAAATTTACATAACAGTTTGTCATGTACACTCCTCCAAAACAAAACTGTTGCAAAAAGAAAGCAAGAGGAAACCAACACTAAAAGCCTCGCACAAGGCAAACCAGGGAGAATTAATTTTAACGTTTGGCTTGGGATGGGAGATTATTTTAAATGGGAGCCAAAAGCAGGCACAGGAAAGGTGTACATTTATATAGTAAGTGTTCCAAAATGAATTAGACACTGTGTTGAATAACACTGTTCAAATGCAGCCTCGTATAGCACAAATCTACTCCTGAAAAATGATATTCCTTCCTCAGGAAACATCTACTTGTTCCTGGTAACATATACCAGACCCAGTTTTGAACTGCAAGTAGTTGGCACATCATTCAGGTGTGCTCAGAGTCTCCTGCTGCAGTTCATTCTGCTGCTGAAAAGCAGCTGCTTGTGCTAAAATAACCCTGTGCATGAACAGTGTCTCTCCATGAAGGTGTAAAGTCCCCCCATGATGCTCAGCTGCGTGTTCTGAGCAGGGCAGTATCTCACTGCTCCAATCTTCTCACCACATCTCAACTCATCAGGCAGGCCAAGCAAAACTGCTGGTTTTAAAGACACCTTGGTTCTGAAGTGACTGAGTCTCACTACACGATAGCTATCTTGTTGACCTAAATAGCCTGCTTTTATCAGTCCAGGTTCTACCTGATGGAAATTTGCCACTTGCATAAATGCATAATTGACACCCACAGTTGCTGGCACATTATGGAACCAGACTGTTATTAAGATAAAACTGCTCCCTTAATCCTCCAGGTCAGCCTGAGCAGGACACTGATTGCTAAAAGATACATCAGAGGGCACGTGGGGAAGCTTGGAGCCTTCATATCTGTGCCACCTTTCAACCTGATCTGGGAAGCACGGTTTGAACCTTTCAGTATGACTTAACTCACTGGATAAATTTCAAATAAGAGATACATTTACATGTATAGACATCATGTTTCCAGATACTCAGAGACTCCCAAGGACTGGCAGTGCAAGACAAAACAGTCTAAGAAATTCTAAATAAAACACAGCAGTAATTTCCCAGAAGAAAAACCTGTGTTGTCCACTGCAAGTCTCCACTTGCTTCCACATACATCCCCTTGCATGCACACAGGGATTCAGCTCGAGAGACCTGGTTGAAGGTTTCTCTGTAATTTGAGCTCAGAAATTCCTCAGGGTTACCTGTAATTAGAACTTGTTGGCACTGTTTGCATGAAATAAAGAGCAGAAGTCCGTGCTTTCCAATGCCACTTCTTGGCTGGGAGTGTGCAGAGGACACAGTCTTCCTGCAGCTCTTCCTGAAGAAGATCCATCAGCTGTTTGTGGGAACCACCATAAAAGGGCTCAATGAGAAGAACACTCATTTTCCAAGTGCTTCAGAACTGTTTGGATCCTGAAAATGAAAACAGAGAAATATTTTTCTTTAGATATAGAGCTTTTTTTTTAATTATTTAAGAAAATTATGTTGGAAAAAGCAGAAATATATTGCAAGGCCTCGCCGTGTCCTGATTTTCCATAAAAAAATCTTCATATTACATTAATAAGTTTACTTCAGAAAAGGTTACTTAGCAATTACATGGAAAATATTATCACACCTATTCGTTTCAATTATTAAAATATACCACTCGTAATTTTTACATGAATCTTAGGACTTAGGAAACACTGTATTTTTAATTTATTGCTTTGTTTTCAAGTGGATATTTAAAAGCAGCTTTACTTTATACACTCATTCCCAAACACATACAATTCTTCCATAGGTTCCAGAGCAGTTTATTCATATTTTCATCATTTTCGCCCCTTTTCTTGGTGGCAGATAAAATGAAAAAAAACAGTTCAAACACACTTCTTACTTGCTAGTAACAGTGATTTAGGTAAGGAACCTAAAGCTAGAGAGCACCCTGGTGAGATACAGTTGGAGCATCCCTCGGGACTCTCCTGCATCTCTGGGAGCTGGGATCATCACCCAAGCAACAACAGCAGGAGATAAAGCAGGATATTTTCTCCGAGTACTCCAAAACAGGTGGAAGAGAACAGCAGAGGAGGCTTAAGGAAGCTCTCAGATGAGAAGCCACAGAGCTGCTCACAAACAGGATGCAAAACGTGCTGCCCAAAGCGAGGGGACAGATGAAAACCCTGTGACTGTTGCTCATCGCCCTCATGAGTCACAGGCCTTGGGGTACTGAAAAGCGGCTTCTCAGATGCTTCGAGCAAAACCATCACACACAAAAGCTGAAAACAAAACCCTGAAAGGTATTCACCACCCATGACCAGCTCTTTGATGGTTTCCTCCTCACCATTCCCGGACAAGGGAGGACTCTGTTAAACTCATTTACTCAGGATTCATGTTTGATGCTGCATATTGCAAGACCTTACATCCATTTCCTGACCTGTCATTTCTAGTAGTTTCAGACTGTAATCCTTATCTTACCAAAACCTCTGGTGACAAGAAGTGAGAATTCAACAGAGAACTACAAACTCCTGAAAATCTCAGTATCATCTCAACTGTGAGATTTAGTTCAACCCGAGATCAGGTGAAAAATATTATGTACTCTGTAATCAGAGGGGAGAAAACAAATCTTGAAAAAAAAAAAAAAACACCTTAAAAGTGCACTGTAGCTACCAAAAGATCAGCTAGCCAGCAACAAAAATTCAAACACTGAATCAACTCTATTGGGAGACAAAATGCAAGACACCTTTAGCTAGCTTTGAGCTGTTGGCCCATCAGGGTGCCAGATGAAATGGTGATGTAGAGCTCCTGGGTCATTACAGATTACAGCAAGAGAAAAATTATTCCATGCTCGGACTTTCTATCCATAATCCACCCAGGATTCAGGTTATAATTTGCTCTATTATTCACTCTCCCGTAATATTTCAAATAAATTATTTTTTATAACAAATATGTTCTCTGCAAAACCAAAAAGAAAGCCCCCTGGAAGCAAAGACTTCACTCCATTTTGGAGCTTGCTTCTTTTCAGGTAGCAAAACAGATTCTGATCTCTTTTCCACTGACCTAATTTTGAAAAAATCACACTTTTGAGATCACTGACGTTCTCTGAATTTACAATGATGTAACCAAAATCATAGTCTCTCCTCCAAAGCCCTTTTGGAGCCTGCAGAGTAATAACTGCTATAAAAACACAAGCTGTGGTTTAGAATCTGCACTATTCACCTACAGAACAATTTGTAATTAATCATGCTACGCTTGTCATCAAATGTCACCGAAAATTTAATTCAAAGGACTAAGAGGGAAGTGTTTTACAAATTCAGCCCCTAAAAAAGGGGTACGTGAAAAGTTGGTAAATGCCATCGAGTCAGTCACTCAGGGAGGGGTTGCAGCTAATTTACAAGTCATTAGCAGTACCAGTAATAAAGCATTTTTTTTTTCATGAACTATCTGATCAAACCACACTTCATCATAGTTCTGAAACTGGTTTTATCACCAGGTTTAGCTGAGTCGACACTGTGCTCTCTGGTTTTACTCTGCACCAGTTTTCAGTGTACATCCCTCACAGGGACAGAGAATGACTGTACGTGCTGATGGTAAGAGACTTTCTCAGTTCTCAGGTTTCCTCCCTGCTTAAAGACCCTGACATTTAGTTATTCTGCATTTACCTGCCTTTAGATCTATTAGTAAAACTGCATCATGCAAACATTACAGGAACACTGTCATACATTTTGGCTGTTTACACTGGGAAACTGGGCTGGAATTGTGGATGTATCGTGGAGTGGGTGTTAGATGGCTCTTCCCATGCAATTCTTCACAATAACACTTGCAGACCCCATGGCAGCAGCCTGTAGGGGTGAAAATCAGCAGTGACACATTTTTCAGAGATAACCCGAAGCTCAAAAGGTTTCTTACAAAACTCACTCCTCAAAAATGCAGGTGCTGATCACTAAAATCCTCACCAGCACGTGTAGGATTACAGCATTGTGTGATCTCTCTGCATATTACTCACAACACACATCATACTCAATTCAGAAAAAATGTTAGAATATTATATAAAAAGCAGTATAGGGTATATTTTGTTCTGTTTTTTGGTTGTTTGGTTTGTTTGTGTTTTTTTAACAAGATAATGCCTAAATATTAAACTAAAGGATAATGGCAGCACAGTATATTTCACATCGACTTCAGGGCTTGACTAAGATGGAGCAATGAAAAAGTCCATAAATCTTCTGTTTTAAAAAGATACACTGATAATACAAAGGAAATTATATTACATATAACTAATAATTTTTTGTATTTAAAAAGGCACAGAGGAGGTAGGACAGAGTCATTTACCTCATATTTCACCACATGACTTCCAGTTTTGTTCACATACAAAAATAACAGCTATTATTTTTGCTTTATTTCCCTTGACCCAGCCAAGTTAAGGTAAATACGTCCCATAGACTCCTCAGAGGTCTCCAAAAGACACAGCTGATAAATGGCCTGAGAACATTCACCGTATCTGATGGAATGCAATCCTCAATTAAATATAAATCACTCCAGGTATTCTTTTCCCCATTTCAAAGAAAACAACAAATATTAGAAAAACAGAACTGCTTCCCCTTTCTCATTACAGTGTTTCCTCTCTGGAGCCAGCAATCCTGGGTGTTCCTCAAACAGCTCAATCCGCAGGCCCGCAGGATCCTTTGCTTTGAATATTTCCTACTCTGGCTTTACTACAGAGAGGAGCACATTCTTCAGCACATACATTGAGAAGAAACTATTTGAAATTAAAAAAAATCCTTCCAAGTGCTTACAGTGTCAAAATGACATGACTAATACAGAGGTATACTGAAGAACCATAAAGTGTAGGTGGGTAATTAGGTGCTGTCTCAACGCCAGCCCCTCACAGTGACATTCATCCAGGACTTTTGTGAGTTGCTGCAGCTCTACCCCACAGTGAGCACTCTGCAGAAACAGGGCAAGTGATGGAGTTCCCTGAAAGGGCCGCTGCTGTTTGACCTAATAATTTCCCTTTAAAAGAAAATTGGAGTACTATACAGAGTAATAAATAAAAATTTAAAGGCACAGACGAATTAATTGTTTGACTAGCCACAGTAACCATGGCTCCACTTTAAACTCTAGGTGAACACCAACTCAAGTATTTTTGTTAACCAACCTAGGTAGAGAAAACTCGTCATTTTCCATGATTTATTAAAGAACACACGTCCCCTCTGTCTTACAAACAGAAGTGTGGTTTCACAAACATCAGCACAGCTCACATCAGAAAGCCATAATTAGCTCTGTTCATTGACGTATTCAGACAACATAAATTACAGATCACGTTTAAATATCTGTCCAACAAAATAGCTAAGCAACGATCCAAACCCAAAGGAATAATTGTTAATATATTCCATAGGTAGAGAGCTGCTATTGGTTACAGGAAATAAGGTATAGGGTTTCAGTAATGATTGTTTTAACGGTCACAGTCCCACACGTATGAGAAATTTATTCCACCACCGTATCCAGAGCACACGTGGTTCAGTATCTCAGAACTCAACCAACTACAAAACCCGTCAGGTACAAACTGTGGACATAAACATACTTAAAACCTTTGATGATTTCACATAAACACACTGCAGTACCTAATACAGGCAAAAAATTTCTATGTTCCACATTGCGATAAAATGGGATTCTCCAAAGGACTGTTAGGGGTCTTTACCTTTCCTCCTCTGTCACTTCTCCCTCCCAGCCCCACAACATGCACCCACCTGAAGGGGGGATGTGGTATATACATACACACAAACCCAGATTGAAAGAGCCTGCATTACCCTCCCACTCACGACAGTGACTCACCGAAACCTCGGAGCTGTACCTTAAACACAATCACATTTTAAGGTTTGACCAAAATTTAACCCGTATTTAGATCACCCAAAAGTACCAGCTCTTGAGGTTTGTCATTACTAAACTGCACAAGCGAGAATGACAATTTATCTTTTCTACAATCAACTGGAAAAAGCAAGAAATCCTTTCCTCCTTTTGAGAATGTGGTAAACCAAAACCGTTCACCTTTGTCTGGATGGTTGAGCGAGGACCAGTGTTAATGTACCGGTGGCACCCATAAACCACAATCTGCCTCCTGCGTGCAACCTGAGAGCTGCAAACACCTACAGAATACCAGAAACTACTGTCACCTGCAGGTATCAAGGGTGCTGCACACTGTGTGCACTGAAACCTGCACGACTGCACTGCCTGCTTTTGTCCCACTGAAACACCACGTCTAGTTTTTACTGTGCTTGGGATCTGCATTACAAATGCAAGCAGTGATGGGACAAGGGAGGGCAGGTTTAGATTGGATATTAGGAGGAAATTCTTGCCTGTGAGGGTGGTGAGGCCCTGCCACAGGTTGCCCAGAGAAGCTGTGGCTTCCCCATTCCTGGAAGTGTCCGAAGCCAGGTTGGATGGGGCTTGGAGCAACCTGGGATAGCGGAAGGTATCTGCTCATGGCAGGGGGAAGAACAAGATGAACTCCAAGGCCCCTTCCAACCCAAACCATTCCATGATCTTGCAAACAATATAATGTTTAAAGACCTAGTTTGATCTTAAATAAAAAGCAAAATGTGAGCATCGCCAGGTTTGGTTTCTTACATCTGTGCTTTCAACTCTGAAATGGAACAGCAGGAATTGGAAGTTGGAGTTTAAAGATGTCCTGTGGCTATCAATCCCGAGACACCCTGACACAAGAGGCAGTAAAGGCTCCTTTTGGAGTTTATGTATTTAGAAAGTAACATGCTGTAAAATCTGCACATTACCCTGTGCATGTTAAGTTAACAATACTGCTATAAATCCTCAGGAAAAAGTTGCTAATGCATATGCAGAGTATGCATTTTAAAACTCAGTATTTAAATTGTTTTACTATTTCATCTAGGCAAAGGCACTAATGACCTTCATCATTTCTTGCTGTAAATTAAATTTGTTTATTTCCAGCTACAAAAAAAAGGAAAAAAAATTAATCCTTAGAATTCACTTTTCGCCTTCTTCCCTGACACAGTCTAAGACTGTCATAAATACTTTGTGTCTATACTTCTAGCCATCCTCAATCAACATCTTTGAAGATCTTTATCTATATTGAATAAATTATTGCAATTTATTCTTTTTTTCCAGCAGAGAAAAACATCTGTGCATCACATTTATGGTTAACTCAAAACCACAACAGCCAACACTACCTCGGTGGGGAAGCATCCCTTGGGTACTCCTACAATGTGGGAATAGTCCAGTGCACTGGGAATAGCAATTACAAAACACAGCTCATTTTCCACGTGTCTAATTGACCTACTAAGTGGTATATATGGGATATGTACTGCTCAGGACAGGGTATGAGGGATACCAAGGAGTCTGTAAACTATTTTCATGAGTTCAGATGAACAAAGGCAAACTAAATATTGCTGATATTTAATTAGGAGAAAGTTTTTTTGAAGTCCAAGCCAAAAGGGAATGAAAAAGACACAGAAGAGGTGTGGTGGGACAGCCAGGGCCATGCTCTGCCAGGGAAACAACTACAGCCACAACCACCCATCACCAGCAAACTGGATTAACTCTTCCACAGAGTCTGTGCCTCTGTCTCCTCCCTTTAAAGGTCCCAAGAGATTTACAGAAGTTGACACAAGTATTCTGCCGAGCAGCAGATATTAAATAATCAGTTATCTTCACAAAAAGTTGTACATCATTTTGGAGAGCTCTTCAGCCACTAACAGGATTTTTTGGGAAAAAAAAAAGGTAAAGTTAAAAAAAAAAAAATAGTACAGATCTAATATGAGAGCATAACCCAAAGGCACAAGGTTATTTGAGAGAAAATTAGTTATTCTGATTTAACAGTTAATTACAAGCTCCCATTTGCCATGGAATTCAAAAGCCTGGAATAACAGTAACATATATTCAGTAACTCCCAATGTTGTTTAATGCTCTGTTGGCTTTATCCAACATATTTGGACTGTGCTCACAGCACTTGAAGGCTCAAGACAGTTTACAGGACTCATCATTTCCAGTGCCGCACCTATGGCTGTAAATTTGCTACCACTGATGATCCTGAAGGCTTACATTAGGTTTAAATAGATGAGGGATACTTGATTTAGAGGATCTGGGAGAGGAGAGGGAACTAATAGGTGTGGTAATGGGAGATGTAGCGCTATTTTTAAACCTGACAGGAGACATATTAGTTGCTAGTTCCCTATTATAGAAAAAGTCCCAGTCTGGTAATAATGGGCTGGCATTTTGAAATTCCTCCAATTTATTAGGAATATGATGAGAAATGTGTTCCACGTGCTCTGGGCTCTGGACCAGTTTCTGCACAGAAAGGTAAGAATTACAATGTGCACTCACGGCCAGTTCAAGAACAAATATATACACTTGAAAAAATCACTTATAAATATTTTAACTAATTGCTCTGTGAGGTAATAAAATCACCCTACGTCAAAAACCTGGTTTGCTCTCCCCAGCAAATTCGAAGCATCAAAGCATTAAATGAATAGCAAATCACTTTTATATCATCAAAATTTGGGATTTAGCACTTAAACTCCTCTTGTGCAAAATCTAGAATTGCAAGACTCAATTTAAACATGAATCAAAACGTTAGGCTTGGTAGCCTGAGATGTTTGGCAGCAACTTTTGAGTGGGCACAAGCCAGATTTATTTTACAGTCGGAAGGTATCCCTTTGAACATGTGATGAAAGGATCTGCATCTTCACTCACACCTTGAGTCCACAAAAAGGATGGAATGAGACCTACTGTCAAATGGAGTTCAGCTGTGAAATCTGGGATGGGTCCCACACAGAGGAGTATTACTGAGGGGCAGATGTCCAGAAAGCCAATTCTGTCCTGGGATGCATCAGGAGCAGCCCCAGCAGGAGGAGGGAGGGGATTGTCCCCCTTTGCTCTTGTGAAACCCCACCTGCAGTGCTGCATTCAGCTCTAGGATCCTCAGGATAGGAGAGATGTGGACCTGCTGGAGTGAGTTCAGAGAAGGCCACCAATTAAATTCAACCATTATGAAAAATGGACTTCAAAAGGGGTGCCAAATGTATCTACCATGTTACTCATCTAAAGACCTGCAACACAAGCAATGCAAAATTATTACCATGATTATTTTGCCAAGCTATGAAACCCTTAACCAAGTGAAAAGAATAAATCATCAGGTTTTTTTGTGTTTACAGGAAAAAATATTTCAGTATTAAATTCCTTCTTCAGTTTGGATAGGATGGTCTTGTGATGCACTAAATAATTTCAGGGTTGCAATGCTACCTGCACAAAAGAAGTCTTTAGTCTTAAACATTAAGTACTAAAATCCAACAGATGAAATGATTTTTTTTGTTTTCCATTTGCCCAACTCTTGCCATCTCCAGAGAGAGCTGAACCAACACTTCACACTATAAAGTTATGGGAACAAAAATACATCTCATTAACTTCTGTGCAGTCAGCACCACGTTATCTCTTTCAGAAACCCCTCGAAAGCTCTCAGATTCAATAGCAAACATCCCACAACATTGAATAAGGGCCTCATACAGCACTAAACATATTTTTCCATGTTAAGAATATTTACATCCTATTTCCAACTTGACATACAGAAGATGTGTTACCCACATCAATTTATAAATCTAGTGCAATGAAAGTTGTCAATTTGATTTAGTGTTGCAGCATCCTGTTTCCTGTAAATAATTTTCCTATCAAGTTTTGACTAAGCCCTCTGAAAGGGTTCTAGAAATATGAAAGGCTCCGGATTATGGCCTAAATGCTTTCTGACAGCTCCCTGCAAGTGTTCCCCAGCATCTCTTCTGACCCAAGAATAGCAAATCTAATGACTTAAGTCACTTGTTTCCATCCTGTTGTCTGCAGAGCCAGCAAAATACTTCAAGGAGTGGCTTAAAGCAATGAAGAAAAGCATATTTATACATTTTATTTTACTTCACAAGCACCAGAAAGTTAAGGGGTCCACCTCCTCCACTGGGAAGTATCTATGGATACACACATTGCAGAAAGCTGAAAAACACTGACACGAGTTAAACAAACATGTCTGGTATCATCTGCCAATTGAAATGGTGAGCAGTGCAGGAAATATTTGTTTTCCATGAATAAAAGCGATATACAAGCAGCTCAAAACAATCTGTTTTGGAAGGTTATTTTGGTTGTTTTGTAAACAAGTTTAGGTTCTGAGCTGATGTTTTCAAAACAGATCCTGCAAAATGAATAAATACTCGTGTCTGGGGGAGACCTTAACAGACATGAAACAAGTGTGGCCCTTTTTAACAGTGCCACAGATAAAGCAAGGCAAGGACACGCATGGAGGACATCAAGATGTAAATTTTTTCCTTGAAGTTGCTCAGATGGCTGATATTAGAAAAGTGCCATTTAAATCACCACCCTCAGAAAGCCTGTGCCTTAAAAACTTGGCTTTTATTGCACGTAAGAGAATCTGGCTATAACCAGTGATCAGCACTGTAGTCTTTAACAAAAACACTTAAAACCAGGGATTTTTTTTTACTTTACTTGTTACAATCATGAAGATATCAGTACAACTCACTTAGGATTTCAGTTTTAGGATCACTTGAGAACCACTTCTCCACCTATGTAAAGTATAGAGTCTGAAAAGCATTTACCCTGCCTGAGTCAACTGGCCACACTCATGAAGCTTTTCTTCAATATCTGAAAATCCTTATCAAAATCAAACATCCTGTTCAAGAAAACCGAAATTATGCTGTCACTTATCAGCTACTTCCATTTGTACCACCAGATAACCAGCAGAACTCAGCCTGCTCCTCCTGCACACTGGTAAAACACTAAGAATGGTTTGGGATTGAAGGGATCTGAAAGATCCAGCCCTCTGCCATGGGCAGGGACACCTTCCACTATCCCAAGTTGCTCCAAGCCATGTCCAACCTGGCCTTGAACCCTTCCAGGGATTGGGAGCCCAGGAACATCAAGCATGGTTTACAATGGCCACAACTACACGGGTGCAGAGAAAAACATCTTCGCTGCAGAGCTCAGAGCTGAGAAACTATTTAAAGGTTGTTACTGGAAGACCCTCACTATTTAAAGTTTAGCTGGCTATTAGTAGGTGCTCTTACTGACACGGCTGATACAGTGAAATGCCAGAAATACCATTACAAGCCAACACGAGAAACCGCTCACACCTCACGCACGCAAGGCCTGTGCTTAATATTCCCACGTCTTCATTTCAAAGCCACAAAGATCACAAGCTTTGCCAGCAAGTTAAAGATCCGTTCTGACTCCTACTAAAGACTTCAGGGCTGTGCAGTTATTCTGGCCATCGGGAAATTTTTGGCAATGCCATCAGTTAAGCATTCACAGCAGCCATAAGCAGCTCACGGAGGCCTGGAGAACAACGGCATGTGGACAGCTTGGAAATACCTCTGAAATCACAGCAGTGGTTCACTCACAACACTGTTTGTTCCACATGCAGTCAGACTCACGGCAGTGCTACAGCTACAATCTCTGTTATTATTTTTCACATACAAAAGACATGAGCATGTTTGACTGGGTCCAGAGCAGGCAATGGAGATGCTCTGAGGCTGGAGCCCCTCTGCTCTGGAGAAAGGCTGGGAGAGCTAGGGGTGTCCACCTGGAGAAGAGAAGGCTCCAGGGAGACCTGAGAGCCCCTTCCATGGCCTAAAGTGGCTCCAGGAGAGCTGGGGACAAGAGATGGAGGGACAGGACACAGGGAATGGCTTCCCACTGCGAGAGGGTAGGGTTAGAGCACATCTTAGAAAGTGCTTTGCTTATGGAGATAACATTAAAGACGGGTTTGTGTTAAAATCCCTTTCATAAGGCAGACCCAAACCCAAGGGAGGCATTACATGGCTCTTACACTATTACAGAGTAAAAGATGCCTATCTTTCTGAATCTTTTCAGATGCCATCTTCCCATCAGTCTTTAAACAGAGGTTGGTGCCACAGAGCTCTGTGGGCTGTAGATACTTGAAAGTGCTTATGAAACTGGTTTAGCCCCATATTTAAAGGAGAAATAGAACTGCAAGACACTTCACTCTCCCACTTGGACTACCGGAGATAAAGTATAATTAAGAGAGAGGCAGAAAGGATAGGAACGGAAAGAATAAGTTGCCTGCAGCAAATACATGTGGTGATTAAAAAACACAGAGACGGTACCCAAGTTAAACAATGGCACACAAATGTTTTGAGAAGGGAAAAGGGAATTATTTCCACCTATCAGCACTGATCATGCGCCAGTTCGCTTCCGCTGACAAGAACCTAATCCCAACTCTGCCTGTTCATCTCAAAATGGTTAAGAAGCCATGTGTGAGGTGCATTCAAAATCCTCCAAGATGAACAAAATCTGTTTTGCATGCCAATATCCTTGGAGAGGGCAATATTCATGCATGATGATTCAAGCTACTCTTCAGAGCTGCAGCACTCTGCCTTCCCCATTGAAGCTCTGAATGAGTATGGGCAAGAGACACCCATGAATGATTTTTTTCCTAGTCTATAGACAGTTGGTTTCTTAACACTCACAGAAGCATCTTCTTGGGCATTAACAAAACGACTGAGGAAAAAAAAAAAGTCTGCTTTTTTTCTCTTCAAAGCTGGTTCTCTCTTCAAGCTGTGTAACACCACTTGATATTTAGTTTAGCTACTCAACCAAGCACCAGGCTCCAATGTACTGAAGGTGCGTAATGGTTGAGCATCACAGACCATTTCACATGTTTGGGCTTATTTACAAATACCACTTACATACTGCTGACATTTATAATGACACCTGGGATGTTGCTGACACACCACTACGTTTGTAAACGTGGCGTCTACACACACAGTGGATTCTGAGAAACGTGCTGGGGAATATACACAGCAAATTTCCTTTGACTACTGCAAATAGAATGGTTACTTTGACTATTCCCTATCTGAATAGGAAAAAAAGCCTCAGAAACAAGGTTTAGCAAGGCTAATCCCCCACTGATTTTCTTATCACTCAACACTATTTCACTCGATTGCTTTTGTCAACAATTTTCTCAAAAACTGCCTCCTGATCACATTACAGGGTTGCTTAAATCACACTGTAGACACACACACAAAGAATTTCATATATTTCTTACTATTGTTGCCTACTGACTTGTTATTCCAAAGCCCACAGCCTCCAAATACAACACTTCAGTGCTTCCAGAAACCTTGACACAGTGTTTGATGGCAGAGAAATACTTGGTTTGGTTTGGTACATGGAGGGACACTATAAAGAATTTATCTTACTGTAGAAGCAAAAAAGGAATGAAGATCATTCATTCAATTTTTTAAAGTCAAAGGAGACTTAAACTTATATTAACATGCCCCATTCCTGGAAGTGTACAAGGCCAGGTTGGATGGAGCTTGGAGTAACTTGGGATATAGTGGAAGGGTTGGAACTGCATAATCTTTAGGGCATTTCCAACCCAAACCACCCTATGATTCTAAAATGAAACAAAGCATTACATCTATCTACGTGCTCAAATTACAAGCAAATTATAAGAAAATGCTTGGATTCTTACATAAAACTAATAATTACATAACTTCTAACCAAAAAATTTCCATTGTTCTGTTTAAATATGATTTAAACAACAAATTGTAACTGTTCTATCTCCTCCCTCCAACCCCAAAATCGTACTACATCTTTTGCCTGGTGCTTTCCTATTATTAACAACAAGAGGTTTCATTTATCTGCTTTCATCCAAAAATGCTGAAGAGCTTAACAAACATTTAATTAAACCTCGCAACACTCCTGTGAGGTAGGTAGCTATTGTTATCTCTACTTTACAGATGAGAAAACTTGAATTAAAAATTGTGATTTGCACCATTTCCCAACAGCAGTTTTACAGTAAAGCCAAGAGCAGAAGAAAGGAGCAGTGACTCCTATGTCCCTACTTCCAAGCCACCACAATACCCATTTTCTTTCAAACCAGGAGGATTTTATTTGACATTTTGCCACACATGAGAAAAATATTCTGAAAAGCAGCATTAATTTATCATTAGCATCATTCTTTCTAAGAAAATGCAGACAAATACATCTTTTACCCAGACTGCACTTTCATTATTTCATTATGAAAATGAGACAAAATTGTATCCTCTTCATCTGGCTAGCTGATGAATTCCATCTTCAAAAGGAAAATCCACACTTCTTGAAACCATATGAATTGTTTCTCATATGACTGAACCCCTGATTTCCTCTGCATTTAGGTTTCTTAACAACGTTTATTTTTTCCCAATTCTTTTACCTTCTTTTCTAATTACTTCACACTGTACTTCACTTACTCCCACCTCATCTTTTCTTTTTTCTTTAAACTTTATTAATAACACAATAAAATCTAGAGAGAACTGACGTAAATACAGCATATGAGCTACTACCTTGACGGGCCATCTATCAATTTTTCCTATCTCAAACCAGTCTCACTTCCAATTTTTTCCTTCTCACTTCCAACCTTTTCCTTTGTATATCCTCTACATCTTCTATCTTAGAGGTTCACAACCTCAAAGGGTCTTCTATTTCACCATCCTACTTCACTCCTCATTAGGAAACCTCCAATTTGAATACAGTCATTCCTTCACTATTCCAGAAGCAAAAGCTTCATGTCTCTCTTGCATTATTTTTTTGCCTCCAGCCTCACTTCCCTCTTTGTCAATTCTTCCCCACTCAAATTGTTCCATACACCTTTACAAACAATCTTTCTTCCTCCTCCATCTTACCACATCAAATACAAAGTTTTCCTCTTCACCTTTGATTTTTCCCCCTCCCCAAGTACGACTCAAGGCTCATTTCCTCACATTCTTTTCATTTTCCTTAGACTTGTTTGGTAAATCTCAACTTCCCACCACAAAAAGGAAACCGCTTTTAACACGTTGCTAAAGAGTCATCCACTCGTTTATCAGTTCTACTCCATGTGCTCTTTCCAAACTCCAATCTGTGTTTCCTTCTCTTCTTTTCAGCCCCTGCTCCTGAATACTTTAAATCCACTAACACTCTTCTACACCTGTTCTGTTTCAACCTCTGGTTTTCTACACTCCTTCTCTCACCTTCTACCCCTGCCCTCTTCTATTAAGAACAAATTGAGACACCGAACACATCTTACACATATCTACAAATCTGTACCAGGGCACACCAGACTGTCCCAGACAGGTAAAACTACTTCAAAGATGCTTTCAGTGGACATGCAGACCACTGAGATTAAAGAAACATTTACTAAAATACAAGTAGATTCAAGATTTTTTTGACAAAACGACTGTTACATTTTTTGTCGAAGTCTCATGATTTTTCTATGACTTTATTTCTCTTATTTTAGAATCAGCATAGGAAGTTAAATTAAGTCTTTTTTTTTTTTTTAAACAAGTTAGCACATCTTGTTTGTACTGCTTGCTCTAATGAAGTGAGCCTACATTTGCCAGTGCTCAGTAAAAATAGGTAGCTCTGTTATTCATATACTTTCTGCAAGCAGCAGCTCACAGGCTCTGAGAACTGCTCTCATCATATGCAAGCTGAAATAAATGTTCAGTCACTGTTTTCTCTTCCAGCTCTCAAAATTACAGCTGGATTCTTAAAGCATTACATGTGGTTTCTTGCACTTTTAAGCTTCTGAACTACTTGAATTGCAAGACGCAAAAGTTCTGCCCACAGACACTTTCTTGCTCCCACTGATTTCAGGCTACAGCCAGAAAAGTATCAAATGGAAGTAAAATGCTGCTTGTTTCATGGAATATACTGGTCAGTGTATACAGAAACCCTCAAGTCATACTTCAGCTGAGCAGGACCTGTGTCCATCTGTTTCTTTTTCATCACTCTGCAAAGGTGAATTTCAGAAGAACCTACTACACAAAATATTGTATCACAACAGGCTGACAGAGCTGGGGGTGATCAGCCTGAAGAAGGATCTGGGGAGACATTAGAGCCTCTCCCAGGGTACAAGAGAGCTGAAGAGGGACTTTGGACAAGGGCCTGGAATGACAGGACAAGGGGGAATGGCTTCACACTGACAGAGGGCAGGGTTAGATGGGATAATGGGAAGGGATTCTTGGCTGTGAGGGTGGGGAGGCCCGGGCACAGGTTGCCCAGAGAAGCTGTGGTTGCCCCATCCCTGGAAGTGTCCAAGGCCAGGCTGGACAGCACTTGGAGAAACTTGGGATAGTGGAGGGTGTCCCTGTCCATGGTAGGGAGTGGAAAGAGATGATCTTTAAACTCCCTTCCAGTCCAAACCATTCTATGACCCTGTGTCTGGGAGCACAAAAAGCCAGCGTTAGGAAAATTAAAATTCTCCAACAATTTTTTGATGTTTAGTCACCATCATATTATTTAAATTCACAACTTTTGCATTATTTCACAACAAACACACTAACTACTGGAAAGAAATTGATGTGCTGTTGGTTACTATTTGTTCCCATTTTGAGATGACTTGCTGATGCTCTGTCCATTTCTGCAAGCACAAAGGTCAGGAGTTATTTAACCTCTGTAAGCATAAAAAGTTGCTTTTTTTTTCCCCCAAGGTTACCCATCCCTTTGCATTCAGTCACTGAGAGGACTATCTGAAATCCTTTGCAAACTTCAGATATGTAGCACAGATCAGTAACTTCCAATATGAAGGGCCTCTCCAGCACATTACTCTCACTCTCCACTACTGTCATCTACTTCTTGCTTGATTCTCAATGTTTTGGCTTTTCTTTCTTTATTAATTTTAGTGGATTCTTATCTCCAAAACCACAAATGATGTGAGCCTTGCCTATCATGGAAACTGCCACTGAGCAAACACTCTTCAATACTTAAAACCAGGTTGGAACCCACAGAAAATTTGTTTCAGTGAGACTCCTACTCTTCTGTGTTTTCCTCTTTGGATATATCAACCCTATCAGCATTCAAAACAGTCACTTTTCCCAAATAGCTTCTTATGGTGAGACAACAGAAAACAGAATTGATTCTGAAACTCTCTAACAATTCATTTTTAACCCCTTATTACATTTAAAAAAACCCATTTGCATCCGTAATAAATGCTTTGGGAGGAGTGTAATAAATTACCCTCTCCGTGGCATGTGAAATTCCCGAGTGAAACTTGGTTCTGCTCTTCTGAAGCCCCTCTGGGCAACATCAGACCAAAGCACAAGCAGGAGCTTCTCAGGCATCAGAGAAACACCGGGAACATCAGACACTGAAGCGTGTGTAGGTGTATTAGCAGTCCTACCATCCATCTGTCAGAAATCTTCGATGTTCCTGCACATCACCCACTGGCAGAGCTGTCTGCCAAGCAAAAATATTATGAAATGTTCATTATATCCTCAAATCTCCACACAGCCCCCCCCCTCCCTTCCCTAGGAGGAAATGGAAAAACCTGTCTCTCCATACACACACACAGACTCACATTCGTTACCAAGAAACGGTGAAAGACTTTCAAATTCACCCAGAAAGAAAATCAACCAAGAGACCAGGGCTGTGAATTTAGATTTATTCTAGCAAACTTTACTTACCAGAGGATATACCGACTTTTAGTTCACATATATCTCATTTTTAAGGTACGTTAAAGACCGAGTTTACAATTAACTGAACAGACAGCGTACAAAAGGCTTTTAGAACTACACCATATGGTCGAGGGAAAGGAACAATCTGGACTATCCACATTTCAATCTGCAGGCTTGTCCACCTCTATAACACATTGTATTGCTGTAATAAAATATTAAGATAGAATTTTAAAAGTGAAAATATCTATCTTTTGCACTACCGGGGAACAAGGCATCCCACAGTCTAGTGCATTTAATAAATATTTTAACTTTTATGATTTTGGCTTGCTGAATCAGATATAGTCAATAAAATTCCCAATTCATTTAAAACTGTAGTTCCAGAAGGATATGGGTGGGTATTCATCTTATGCTTCAGGGAAATAAAAAATACCAGTTTACACGGGGTATACTGGCAGCAGTTAATGTAACAGATGACACATTCTTGGAAATTAAATAAAAGCAGAAAGAATATACCCATTGTTGCTCAGTGAAGGACTAATCACATGGTCACAGCTGGAACCAGTGTAAATCATTCATTAATAAAATTCTGTTGTAGTAGTCACTTTTTTTTCTGCTTTTCAAATGCCAATAGAAAAAAAAAAAAAAAAAGACCTTTTTAAATTCTCTTCAGAAAGGAGACACTTGCAAGTATTTCATAGTAACTATTAAACGTACTAAATCTTTGTAGAAAAAAAATGCCTGCAAGGAAGGCATTGTTAGTACTTAAGAAAAATATAAATACCTCCGTATTTTATATGTAATCCCAGAACACAGTCCAAGAAGATATCTGCTACACTCTGGACTGATTTCTGATTGCACAGAATCCAAATCTTGAGAAAAATCATCTGAATCCTTTGTAGGGCACATTTCATAATGTAAAGAATATAAATACAGGCTTGTGAGTCATATCCCTCAATGTAAACTAGAAAGTTGCACTAGATTAAAATGCAGACACTCCAGAGGGATCATGTAATATTCAAGTATTCCATGATTACACACTCCGTTGGATATAGGTATCACAGGCTCATGGCCAATTATCCTATGATCCCAGGCTCTTTCAGACTATAGACTTCTCCATTCTTGAGCTGTGACCCTTATTATCTTTAAAAAAAAAAAAAATCAACTATTTCAAGTTTTTTGTTTCATTGCCTAGAATAGCAAGAAAAAAACTCAAATCTGTATGACTTTGGAGGTAGCGAGTTTTTAAATCACAAAAATCAGATTATCCTCTACAATTATTTTGAAAGCAACTTCCTCGAATCTAAATTCTGGGGTGTTCATCGTCCTACTACTCTCGACACTATGGGATAAGAGGCCTGTTTTTCTGATCCTTTTGGAGAAACTACCAAGAGCAGTCAATATAAAGCATGTCATTTGATGGTATAAACTGCCACGTTGTAAATTAAACGGGGGATAGCTTTTCCCCCCCACACACCAAAAGAAAAAAAAAAATCAAAATCACCCCACTCCTCATCACCCGGCGCAAACACCGCAAAGAACGGACGCACCTAAAACCGCCGAGAACTCCTTTAATTGAAAGGTTTCTTTGAATTTAAAAGCTAAAAATACATCATCTCCCCTCATTCTGTGCCCGCTAAGCGGTCTGAGCAAAGACTTAAAGCACCTTGGCTTGAGAGGATCTGTGGGTTTTACTGCCGAGCCTGCTAAGGGCTGCTCAAATCTCCCCCAAGCCACGGGCCCTCGGAACACGGCGGCGTAAGCCCCGTGCAGCCAGTGGGAATGCTCCGGTGGAAACTTCAACACATGCTTACGTTTTCACGCGATCAAAGGCTCAACCGCTCTGTTCTCCGGTTTACTGCAGTTATTCCTACCTCACAGTGGCATCCTCGGCAAAGGGAGGTGCTTCCTACGAAACTGGTTAATGTTTTAAAAAAAATAAATAAAAAAGAGAAAAAAAAAATAAGAAACCCCCTTAGTTTTCCAGTAATTAACTTCAAGTGGGATGAAGTGACAGTTCAAAGCACCGGCGCTGCTAAGAGCATTACTTACACACAGGAGGAAATCGCCACCTAAGAAAACCTGAATATATAAAAGAAATGTAACAATTTTATTGAATTCAGAAAGAAAAAAAAAGACACGCAAATGTTGTGCTAACTTCTAATTTAGCAATTATCTGCGTACTCTTTGTCAGAACGGGTAAAATCTGAAGGTAGGGAAGTGAATTGAGTACGTAAGTGCTACAGAAAAATCTGTACCTAAAGAGAAGCAACTGCAGAAAGCATCAGCTCTCACACATGTACAGGCCATGATGCAGAAAGGCAGCTTTTATGTAAGATACCATTTTCTGCTCTTCCTCTCTTCCAAATAATAAAAATACTGCTTTTTTTGGTAACAGGAAAACGCAGTAAAACAGATCCTGACTGGCCAGGACACACGAAGTTTACTTCAGATTGTTTGGTGATGCGTGTCCATTTCAATAAAATAAAAATAAATAATAAAAAATTCTTGAAAAGTGTATCTGACCAACTTATGGCTTTAAGAGAACATTTGCAGGATGATTAGATAGTATAATTCTCCAGCTGATCAAAGGAGGTTGCCCAGGAAAAGCAGCCAGGCACCTCGCTCTTCTCCATCCCAGATCCTGCCAGACATCCCACTCTTCAGAACTCTGTCCAAAGGGCTCTGAAACATAATGAGAACAGGCCTAGGAGGACTCCTCTATGCACTTCCCACAACATATCTGATTTTATTTTTAATTTCTCTGCTTCCAGATGAAATATTAAAAAAAAAAAAAAAAAAGTAGTTTCACAAGGAAAAAGGCACATCAGTTCAAATTCAGACACATATCCCTGTCATACTTCACGTACCCACATACTATATTCTCCTTCAACTACACCACATATACCTGAGAGGTTTTTTTAATCCAACTCCTTACAGAGTGCATTGATTCTTCTGACAGTGGTATCAAAATAACCATGACTACAGAGAATCACTGACTCATTAGGTTGGGAAAGATCTCTAAAGTCATCAAGGCCAACTACTCTGTTAGCACTGCCATGGCCACCACTGAACCATGTCCACAAGTGCCACATCCACACATCTTTTAAATCCCTCCAGACATGGGGACTCCACCACTGCCCTGGGCACCCTGTTCAGGTTTGACAACCTGGCCAGTGAAAAAGTTTTCCTCGATATCCAATCTAAACCTCCCCTGGTACAACGTGAGGCCGTTCCCTCTCCTCCTATCCCTTGTTCCCTGGCTTCACCCTCCTGTCAGGGAGTTGCAGAGAGCAAGAAGGTCGCCCCTGAGCCCCCTTTTCTCCAGGTTGAGCCCCCCCAGCTCCCTCAGTGCTCCTGGTGCTCCGGATCCTTCCCCAGCTCCCTTCACTTCCCTGGACAAGCTCCAGCCCCTCAATGTTCTTGTCACGAGGGGCCCAAAACTGAACAAGGGGTTCGAGGTGTGGCCTCATCAGCGCTGAGTACGTGATTTTAATTGCTTCCATGCCTAATTGCCACTACCTGGCACCTCTCCAGCTGCCAGCTGAGGCCACCAGCCAGGCTACCTGAGAAGCCACGGCTTGGGTTGGTAGCTGTACCTTCACCAAGCAACACCACCAGCACCACACATGGGTCCCCACTGCACTGTTCCGACAGACAGTGACAACCAGGAAAGTCAAACAGCATTTCAAAAAAAAAAAAAAAAAAAAAAAAAAAAAAAAAAAAAAAAAAAAAAAAAAAAAAAAAAAAAAAAAAAAAATCAAACTTATAAAAATATACAATTATTTAGCATTTTTCTCACTGGAAACCCTGTACCCAGCCGTAGGTAGACTGGTTCTTTCAAATGCAGTGTGACAGGGTGAAAAAGGCAGTATTTAGTCTAGCTAGGAAACATATGACAGATATAAGCTAATGTTAATGCTAGGAAAGCTAAAATTTATCTTTACTAATCCCTCTCAATGGAAACAATAGGACAGAATTAAAAATGACAAAGTTAAGACGAGGGAGCACATTTTAGGGAGGTATGAAAAGGAGAGACAAGGAAGTATATGAGGAAGGCTGCTGTTGCCTCACCTAGAGAGCTGCAATTTATTTCCATCAGCTCTATTTAAATCAGTGTAACAACTTTTTCACATAAACAAGCATCAGGATTATTAATTTCAGTGAATATTACTGAGTAGGCACACAAAAACCAAGTTCAGGCATTTAAACTTCTGGGCTGATTTACACTTTAAGTCAGAAGTAGGAGTCATCTATACTGAAAGGTAATGAACAAAGTAATTTCTTTAGTTTAGATCATTAAAGCATAAAAGTCCTCACTACAGTTACATAAATGAAGATGAAGTTATTCATAGAAAAGGAATAAATGTTTCCAAAACATGCTGTTGCTCTGCACCAAAAAAGAAACTGTCACAGAAAGAATGACACTGCTGGGTGAGAGAAAGGACAATAAAACTGCACCAAGAGTGAATTCCACATTGAAGGGAGGAGTTGATTAATATTTTTGACAGTAAGAGAATAAAAAGGGGCTGGGCTTAACCCAATAGCTATTTTACAACCTAAATTTTATTAAACTGCTATTGTAATTTTGTAATTGTGTATTAAAATGTGGCCCACATTAGTCAGCGAACAGCTTTTAAGTAAATGCTTTGCTTTCTTTAGCAAAACAAATCTTCGACACCAACTGCAAATACCAAAGCCTTCTTGCACTCAAATGCTTTCAGGGTCTTTTTTCTCCTGTTTTACTCAAAATATGCAAACTTGGATGCCTACAACTGGCACATAAACCTGAAATATGGCATTTAAATCCAGTCATTAAAAGCTAAGCACTCAAATGGGCTGAAGAGCAAAAGTTGAAGCAAAAGCAACTACTCCCTCAACCAGGAGCAGGGAGGATTTGCTCCAAGGGTAAAACCCTCAGGGCTTGGGGTGTCTCAAATTCAAGCCCTAATTCTTGCATTTGTAAGGTGACACATTGCTGCTCTGTGATTTTCCATGAGGTTGGTGGGGTTTCTTCCAAAAACCAAAACCAAGTGACAAGCTCACGTGCCGGGTACAGGGGGGTGCTCTCAAAACGCTCACAGCATCACTTTTCATCTTCTAAGACATAAATTCATGTGATCTTTGAACAACTATTTATTTCACACCAAACCAGATATCTCCCTAAAGCCTACCAATACAGCCTCCAGGCATATTTCTTAAATAAAAGTACTGAATCCTTGTATACTTAAAATTTGCATAGCAAAGGGATGAATCAACTATCACAGACGTAGTAACACTGTGCAGCAACCGCTCACCTCTCGCAGAAGAAAAAAAAAAAAACTGTTTATGGGGTTTGGGTGGGACTCTGCAAGTCCTTTTCTTCGTGTTTCACAATTGTGAAATATCATTTTCTTGCAGAACTCTGACAAGCACAACTGCTGTTCAAGCTATTCAAGGAACCAGTTCTGTTCGTGCAACTTATATGTTGCATATATAAACCACAGCACCTCTTTACTTGTAAGATTTTATTTATTTCTGCTTAAAAGTAAATGAGATTGTACACCACTAATTCAATTCAATTCACAAGAGTAATTCGGAATAACTCAAATAACTTTCTGTACTGCCTCTGCTGCAAGAAGATGTATTTTTGTCTACAGAGATGCTTTGGTTTTAACAAATCTAACTAACAAATCCAGCAGAACCTTCATTTTCATGATATATCAATAAAAGAAATATAGGGTGTTAGATAGGAATGCATTTGACAGAATTAAATCACTCTGTTGCCCTGACTGACTTTAAGCATTCAGAAAATAAGCAGTTATATTAGAAAACAGGGAACGAAGCCCTCCAAAAATTAAGATGTGAATTCTGTACAGATGTTTATAGAGCACAGGAGTAACTTTATTTTACCTGAAGAACCAAAAAGTAATGGAGGAAAGTCCAACAGGAAGGACTCTGCTCACATGCTCATTTGAGAGATATTTAAGGTTAAATTAACTTTGCTTGCACTAATGGACCACAAGTAAAGCTTTTCAAAAACTACTAGAGGAGCTCTACTGAGAAACTGTGGTGGAGGCTATTAACACATGATCCACTATCTCCTGTGATCTAAAAAAAATTCTTATCTGCTACACAGAAGAACATGAGTTAAATGCCAGTTGGCTCAAAATTTTCTAAGAAAAGGCTGTTTTCCAGAAAAGCACGTGGCTGAAACGAGGCTGCTGGCAGAGTCCCTCAAGCACAGAGCTGCACCTACTCACACAAGAGCTCTCAGGACCGGGCACGCACGGAATATTCTACATATTATAATTTTTTATATATAATATACATCGCATTATAACATTTTCGTGTACTTTATTACACAGTATATGCCTACAGACCCATATATTATATATCCATATGTACATTCTTACGTAATCTATAATGTGATAAACATACGTGTTCCAAACATGACCCAGCTTTATGTTTACTCCCCATATCGAGCACTGGAGTGACGTAATCTCCTAAATGGCCCCGTGACAACTAATGTAATTAAACTGAAATACTATTAGCTATATTTATATTGGGGATAGTCTTACCACAGTTCTTAAAGACCTGCTCTGCAGCTCAGGAATTAACTGTATCTCCTCAGCCCAGTGTGATTAGTCATTCTGACATTTTACCTTGTGCAGTGACTCAGACTCCTCCCACTCTTATCATTCAGTGGAGATAGCCTGGATTTAAATATGGTTCAGATAATATACACTCACACAATCTCTTTTTTTTCCCCTAATATTTTAATTCACTAAAAATAACTAGAACGACATGATCTTTAAGGTCCTTTCCAACTCAGACCACTCTGCAATTCTATGAAAGGAAAATAATTGTGTTGTTATTCATAATTGAGTTACATCCTCCCGTCCCCAAGTGGAAATTTAGGGTTCTTTTGCTAGGAAGTGAAACCTGATAACTCAAGGAGCTTGTACATTAGGACTTCATGTTAACATCTGTTAGAAAAACATCATTTGTAAAAAAAAAAAAAAAGGAAACTTTTGCCTCTTTCACCCAAAATTCAGCTTATAGAAGGTCACCCTCCAGCTCACCATATCCCCACTGGTCACAGAACATTTGGAACAGAGAGGCTCTGCAAAGACCCATTATTTTTTCCAGTTTTGCCATATTTACAGGCACATGCAATGAAACATAGACTCCTGAAAACAACAAAATGGTTTAACTGCCAGAAGTCTGCATGCACGTGCTGTAAAATACACACGGTACAAATTATATATCTAATATCTAAATATATATATATTTATACACGCATTTATTTATATATTACAAATTACACATACACAAAAATACATTCATCCTGTATAAACTCGCAACTATTTTTTTTTTTTTAATTTAAATCACGTAATTCTTACAGCTGTGACTTAGGAAGCACAGCACCAGCTGCACCAGAATGCCAAAGAAAGTTGATTCTTGTCAAATATTTCCTTTTGACTCAAGTGCAAATTGCCTGAGCTGAATGTGCATGAACTAATTAGCAAAGCAGGTATCCCCCCCAAGCTGTGAGCAACTTCTCGCTCCTCAGGCTACCTAACAGCAGATACTTCACCACTTTTAATGACCATCATCCCAGAAGCAACCGAATCATGCTCGGTCAACAAAATATGAAGATGTTTTCAGAGATGTTCTTCCTGTTTGTTATTCATACTGAAGTGGAAGTTAGCACTTAAAATATTTTGAAGAACTACCCTTGCTTTTGTGCTGGAATCACTGGAGGTGTGATTATGGCACGTAAATCCCTTCGGATTAAATGCCCTTATCAAAGCATCTTAGAGGTACATTAAAAACTGAAGGGGCATAAACAGCTCTGGCAGCTTGCAGCTCAAGTTGGTGATCTTTGCATTTCATAAACATCGAGACTTGGGTTGGTTTGCAGGGGAATACAACCAACTAATTATTATCTTTTGCTTAAGGGCACGTGTGGTGAGCTCTGCAGGTATCGTCTCTGCTTTTACACTAATGTATTGCCTCTTCAAGCCTATCAATGTAACAACTGCTGCTGCATTCTACAGCATTTCTAGTGTTACCCAACTGTTTTATATTCGAAGAGAACACACTGAAACTTCTGAAAGATGCTGCTAAAGAAGAAGCTGCAGTTCCAGTGACTTGCAAAGAGAGTAATTTTATATTGTTCAATAAGAGACAGAGAATCACAGAATTGTTTGGGTTGGAAGAGACCTTGAAGATCATCTCATTCCAACCCTGCCCTGAGCAGGGACAACTTCCACTATCCCAGGTTGCTCCAAGCCCCATTTAACCTGGCCTTGAACACTTCCAGCAATGGGGCAGCCACAGCTTCTCTGTGCAACCTGTGCCAGGGCCTCCAGTATAAACCTCTGTCAGTGTGAAGCCATTCCCCCTTGTCCTGCTTCTCCAGACCCTTGCAAACAGTCCCTCTCCATCTTTCCTGCAGTCTCCTTTCAGGCACTGGAAGACCACCCAAAAGCTCCTCTTCTCCTGGCTGAACAATCCCAATTCTCTTCACCTTTCCTCCATCCCTCTAATCACATTCATTTGCTACTTATCACAGAGACAGCCTAAAGATAACATAAACCAAGCTGAGAGTCTGAGCCAATGATGCCTTCAGGCTCCTTTCACCAATAAACATCCAACACCAAAAAGTTTTTAAGCTTCTTTTACAACTGCAATTAAAGCATGTGAAAAAAATACTGTCATGGCTACACCCAGCAAAAGAAATAAAGGTTTCTATCAAAGGTTTCTATTCAGAGACTGCAGAGAGGATTTTAAAGTAGGTGAAGCATAATTATTCAAACTAGAAGATTCTTAAGGTCAATCATCCATGATGAAGAAAGAAGACAACCAAAAGCCACCCAACCTTGAAGCAAGACAGCAAGGACTGCCCCATGACATATCTGGGGAGAGAACATCATCTACCAGTGCAGGTCCTCGAGCAGCTCTGAATACTCACCTCCAGATTCTTTTATCCTGATTGTTCACCAGCTGACATCAAGTTTTGTGGTGCATTTAGTCATAAACTTTGGAGAATCTCAGTCCTGACTTTAGTTCATAAAGTGCTTATGCTTCATCTTTCCATTAAAGTTAGCCATAGCAAGAATCCTATTTGCAATCCTGTTAAAATGAGCACTCCAGGCAATACTTGGGGTTCTTGCCATTTCACTTCAGTGCAGATTTTGGCCCAGTAAGTCTAACTCAGTATTTTCCACCCAGAATTGCAAGCATTACTTTCATTTCTTCATGTTAAGGGATTGGTATGATTGGTAAGGAGCAGTTTCAGTATTACAAATAATGAGGCAGCACAAATTCTAGAAAACGAAAACATCCTGAGCAAAACTAACAGCCTCTTCAAACACTATTGGTACCATTTTGTTAATAACTATTCCCTCACTGAATCACCTTTTGTTTTCAATTTAGACTCACAGATATGCCAGGTTCCTAAATAAAACATCAATTCAAAGACTAAAGACATTTTGCACGTGGTTGACAGCTAATGCATTTCCAAAGTTGAAAGAAAACAAGAAGTTAGTCAGAAACAGTAGTGAGATTCTGTAAATAGATTCAAGTCTTCAAAAGAAAATCAGTCACCGCATGCAGCTTTAAAGCAGGTCTTTCAAGTTAGGATTAAACGTTTATTTAGTGAAATGACACTAAATAAAAACAGTACTAAAAGATGCAGGGGCAAAAACAATCCTGATCACCCAAATACCCTTTTTTTCGGTACAAGAAGCTCTACAAGTTCCAACAGCTCTGCCTGCATGAGTGGGTTGATGGCTCTACTCATTTAAGTTGCGTTTCCATGACTGGGTTATAATTGTTGTACTTACGGGAAGACAAATAGAACAACCACATTTTCGTGACGGGGAAATCTTTGTGTTGGAGAGCAGAATCAGGCAGATGAGCAGCTCACACTTAAATTACTGGCAGTCACAGTTTATAAAGCTGGGCACATGATTAAGCCAAAACACCTTTCCCCAGTATGTGCTGCAGTAACATTTTTTAGGTTGTTATCATTAATGCCAAAATTAATTTTTTTCTATTTGTTCTTTGATCATAGACTTGTTTGGGGTGGAAGAGACCTCAAAAATCACCTCATTCCACCCCCCTGTCATGGGCAGGGACACCTTCCACTAGACCAAGTTGCTCCAAGCCCTGTCCAACCTGGCCTTGGACACTTCCAGGGATCCAGGGACAGCCACAGCTTCTCTGGGCAACCTGTGCCAGGGCCTGCCCACCCTCACAGCAAAGAATTTCTTCCATATATCCAATCTAAATCTACTCTCTGTCAGTCTGAAGTCGTTCCCCCTTGCCCTGTCACTCCAGGTCCTCATCCCAAGTCCCTCTCCAGACCTCTTGGGAGCCCTTTTAGGTACTGGAAGGCTGTCCTAATGTATCCCTAAAGTCTAAAACAAAATATTCTCCTAATTCACAGACTGATAACCATTGCTACAGTATTAAGAGACACATAGCTGGTTACAATCATTACAGAAACCCAACTATTAGGATTTTTCCTCATTCCCAAAATGTCTAGGGCTTCAGATCTCTTCCAAGGTGTGAAAGACCTAATCACAGAATCATAAAATCGTTTGGGTTGGAAGGGACCTTAAAGATCATTTCATTCCAACCCCCTGAGCAAGGGCAAGGATCTCTTTTCACTAGATCAGGTTGTTCCAAGCCCTGTCCAACCTGGCCTTGGACACTTCCACGGATGGGGCAGGCACAACATAACCTGTTCCAGTAGGCTTTTGCAAATCCCTTTAAATGAAGACATCCCTTTTGGGCTAAGCAGAGCTGAGCACAAATCAATAAGAGCAGGATGTATCATTAAAACCTCACTGGCAGCTAAAACGCGGGGTCCTTCCAAACACCACGCGAAAGCCACGAGTGCAGGGAGCAGCGGTATCTGAGAGAGCTTTAGCTGGCAGAGATAAAAAGAAGTCAGAAGAAAGGTTTAGCAACCCAGATGAACACTTCCCATGAATGCACTCAGTAATTAATTACGCTGCTGCCACATGCAAATCCCCGTCAGTGCATCCGCACACGAACCCGCCGTACCTGGACCAGCTCGCCCTAGGTGTGTTTTGCATATCCTTAAAACAGCACACCTTTCCCACTCCTGTCTGAAGGCCCATCCTTTGATTTGCTGCTACGTGAATAAAAAACCAGCAGCAATCCTCACAAAGGAGTGATAACAGCTCGCTGCTTTGATACCTATGGCAACATGACTGAAAACAGGCAATTCAAAGAAACAATTAATTCAGTTTAAAGTTATGAAGGTATGAGGTTGGGTGGGGTTTTTTGTGGTGTTTAACTTATCTGCAAGGTTCTTTAATCCAGTTTTGTAAAGATGTGTAAGCCATTCTGAATTGATTATTACAACTTTAGGATGAGTGACACTTGACTGAAAAAGTAAAAGGATGTCAATCTCCTTTGTTTTTATTTTCAAAGAAGGAACAGGAAAATACTCTTCTTCCTCTCTGTTCTTCTATGCAAAGAAGAAAACTAGAGACCGTGGTTTGGGCCCCATGGTGTTAGACTCCCCTCTCCTTCCACACTGACTAATAGACAGAAACACTTAATCCTGTAGTTTAGGTAAAATTCTTCAGCAGTCTGGACAGTGCAAGCTGGACAGAAAGTGCTGTTTTACTGAATTAAAGTCATATTCCTGTACATGGGATGGCTGCATGTCCAATTCACTTGTAATCTATAATTGTCCAATGCACAGAAGTTACCAAAATACCATATGGCTCTTTACTGCAGCAATTCAATACAGTCAAGGATGCAGGTAAATTCACTTTTTTTTTTTTTTTTCCCTTTTTCTTCCCAAAATTTATGTTTGGATCCCAGCAGCTCATCTTGTGCCATAAAATATTTACAGTTTCAACTTGTATGGAGAACTCAGCAGCCTTCAGAGATAGAAGGGCCACTCCTACTGTCAAAACTGGAAGCTTCACAGTCATAACTTCATTTTCATTACAGCTTCACATAAGACATAGAAACACATACCTCTTTTAGCTGCAAATACTCTTACAGACTGAAAAAATGCCACTCTGATCAGTAATTTTTTGCTAACCACAGAACACACAATTTGGTTTTGCCAAATGCTTTTTGAACTGTACAGTCACTTGGGCATTTTTAAGACTATAATTAAATTGCCAAAAAATTATTACATGACAAAATGCAGCTTGTCTGCATAAAAACTTAGAAAAACCCCTTTATCTTCTTTTAGTACAGAAGATAAAAGCATGTTTTAAGTCATTATTTCCTCTTTGGCTTCCCCCCTAGGTGCAGGGAGGGGGTTTTAGTTTCCATTCTAAGCTGAGATGAACCAGTCAGCACAGCAAGCCCGTTCAGTGCCTCAAAACTATCACAATCTAAAATCCAGGATTTATTTCAAAACTTTTATGCCCCAGGTGAGCCAGGATCAAGAGTTCTGCACAGGCTGTATATCAGTGAGAGTATTTCTTCCTACAGATCTGCATCCCTATCTGTTACAGGGTCTCTAAGCCAGTAAAAGTTAAATATCCCTTAAGTGATGTGTGTATATATACATACATATTTTTACATAAAGTCCATATCTGGAATACTTTGAGCCCATCCTAAGTAATATTTTTGAACTGATTATAACTGTGGTCCTACAACATGCTTAGAATTGCTCTGCTGTGTCAACATATTAATTCATGAAAAATTAAAAGAAAGAAACAACACACAAAGAACAATAAAAATATTACAAAACAAGGCAGAAAATTGGTATTCTAATATTTACTTCTGCAAGAGCTATTCTGGTTACACCAGGGTCCTACCAAGCATGTTGGCTCAGCTGAACTGGTAGCACAATGGCAAGTTCCAGCCAGCACCCATCCAGTTGTTGTTTCCTAGTATACAACTGAGTAATTAACCCTGTTTTGTCTCATTAAAAAAAAAAAAAAAGAGAGAGAGAGAGAGAGAGAGAGAGAGAGAGAGAGAGAGAGAAGATACTGTTAAAAAATATGCTGAAACAGTGAGCTAATGAGATTACACATTGGAAATCACCTAAAAATAATTATTAGCTTTTTACCAGAATCCTGTGAAATTTCCAGTAGATAATATTCAAATTTAAGTTGTCAGGAAAAACACCTATCAGCCTATGTATAAATAGATATGAGTACATACAATGCACCAACTCAAGGTCTACACTTGCCTTTTCTTTTGCAGGGGAGACGTGTGAGAAGGGGTTCTAGTTTTAGTCTCTGAAGCACCTCCACAGCAGTAACCACATGATTCAAGACTGTCTGAACTCCTTCCTCGCTGCTACTGTTTGAACACAGGATACTGTTTTGCTTTGCACCAAGACACATTCCTCAGATTTTAAAGTGCTACACTTTCATAATTCAGGAAAAAAAAAAAAAAAAGAAAAAAAAAATCAACCAACAAGCTTCTCACAGTAACACCCTAAAGAGCAATGGAAGACTTCAGAATTTTTCAGAATCCTGGAATGGTTTGGGTTGGAATGGACCCTAAAGCTCATCTCATTCCACCCCCCTGCCATAGGCAGGGACACCTTCCACTAGCCCAGGTTGCTCCAAGCCCTGTCCAACCTGGCCTTGGACACTTCCAGGGATCCAGGGGCAGCCACAGTTTTCTGGGCAACCTGTGCCAGGGCCTCCCCACCCTCACAGGGAAGAATTCCTTCCTTTCTTGGTTTTAAATTAAGTTTTATGATTTATAAGCCTCCACTGATTTTGAAAAATTCTTACATCAGCTAGGCTTCTATTAGACTTTTACTTGTGAAAATTAGCCTTGTTATAAATGAAATTAATTCAATTTAAAACAGAGTTGCATGTCCTTTGTGAAAACGACGACTGACCACACAAGACAAATGTACAAATTCAAAAGGAACTAGTTTCAAACAACAAAAGTCCCTGCTCATTGCAGGGGCAGTTGGACTAAATGGCCTTTAAAGGTCCCTTTCAACACAAACCACTCTAGGATTCTATGAACAGAAACAGATCAGATAGAGTGAACAGATGCACCCCGCAATCCAGCTGGTCATCAGCACTCTGCCACTTTTCCAGACGGGATGAGGAACAAGCTGAGTGCTCAGATGACAGGGGAAGGGCTTGTGAAGGAGAGATGTGGATGGGAGAAGACCATAGCAGAAGCTTTCATTCTCCTGGACCTGAGCAGCCAAGAACACAACTATCACCTCCATAATTCTGCAACCTGCACACTGTGTTGCATTTTTATGAGCACCCTGGTGCAGCAAATGAGCCAAAGGCTGAGACCAATCCTCTGGTTTCTTTTACCTTTAACAACACTCACGTACCAAAGCCTACATGTGGAACTCACTAATGTTTATGGAGCCACTTAACTGCCACTGAAGCATGAAACGAGTTGCAGATGGACAGGTTGTGCTCACCTACCCAGGATACGCCTGGAATAAAGAGATACTGGAAGTTGGTCACCTCCAGGAGCAGCACTGGTGGTCTCCATCCAATCTCCACTCACCCCAATAAACACCTGTCTGCCCTCAGGCTTGTGATTGCTTTGCATGTGCTCATGGTATTTCAGTGCCTGTTCCATCCCCTGTGCTTGACAGCAGATGAAATTGCACAATTTAAAGTATTTTAGAAAAAACACCCGAGTAACTTGAAGCTACATTTTCAAAAGGAGAAGGTGAAAGTCTCATGGAGTTAACAATGAGATTTTGAGCACCGACATGTGAGCACCTACACCTAAATCTGGAAATGGCATTTCAAAGACTCTCAATAACTTCTGAGAACCTTATCCTGTGAAATGCAAATCGTAGAAGGTTGGACATCAGGATGAATTTCCCACATACAGTGTGATTAAACATTGGAATGGGCTGCCCAGGAGGTGGTGGAGGCACCGTACCTGGAGGTGTTTAAGAAATGACTGGATGTGGCACTCAGCGCTCTGGTCTGGGTGACGAGGTAGAGGTCGGTCACAGGTTAGACTCGACGACCTCAGAGGTCTTTTCCAACCTGATTGATTTTGTGACAGTTCTCAGTTCTTTCTTCAAAACACAGACCATTTTTACAGTTTACTGTAAAAAAATACTCTATATGTAATATTTGTGTGAACCAGCCTGGCTCTTTTTAACTCCCATCACATCAACATCACTAACTTGGGGTTTGCATCAGAGGAAAGATACTGTTCTTCCTACGTGAGGCTGTTTGTCCCCAGCTCTGGACAGGGGATGTCCTACCTGTCCTCTCTCACCTGCTGACACACACCAGAACACTACTTTATGATTATGTGAACTTTCATCTCTGCCCAATTCCTGAGGCAAAACCCCCCACCGAGAAAGCACCGTGGTGGTTTTAACCACTGGGGAAAAAGGGAAGGGACTGGAGTTTATTGTTTACCCCTGTATCTCAAATTTAATTAAATTTGAAATGTGGCAGAAATTAGGACACAAACAAATAATTAAAACTTTAATCATAAATTAATTCGCTACTTAAAAATATACAGTCCTTGGCATTGATTTCATGTACATAATTGAAAGTCTGTTATTTCCTTGCAGTACCTACAAGAAAATGCATTACTCAAGATCTAGGCTTTCCAAAAAAATCTACTTTTTCAACAACTTATTTCTTGTGGCTTTGCTATCTCACTGGCTGTCTCTGAAAATAATCAAATTAGGCAAATCTTTCCTACATTACACTGAGAATGACATACCATTCATTGACTACACCCCACAGAATTTTAAAATACAAAAAAAGCTGTTCTTGTACAATTTACTTACTCCCTAAAGACTCCTGACTACTCAACTGATAGTTTAATAATACTCCTATTTTATTAGCATTATTGGAAAGACTGAATGAAGAATGATAGGAAAAAATCCTTCATCTTTACAATAAAAAGCAGCTGATAAAGAGCTTCTTAGCAAGACACCTTTTAGAATTTAAAAAATCCCTGAAAAACCTAAATGCTCAGGACAAAAATAGCTCCTGTAAGGATGTAACATATCCCTGGAAGTGTTTGAGACCTGCTTGGATGCCACCCTGAGCAACCTGGTCTAGGGGAAGGTGTCCCTGCCCACGGTGGGAGTTTGGAATGGGATGAGCTTCAAGGTCCCTTGTTGCAAGGGACAGTAAGACTGTCTTTTTATTACTTTACCACACATCTATATTAATACCTTTAATTTGTTACTCTTCTATTAAATTCAGTACAGGTTGCCTAATGAAGTCAGAAGCTACTGGAAAGGAAAGGGGAGAAGAGAGGGAATGGCAGTGACACCCTGTGCCACACCTGCTTGTTTCCTTAAAGGGACCAGGCTTAGATCAGTTTTACAGGCACAGAAGCTGTTATGATTAAGAGTCTTTTCATCTTGAAAATCTTAGAGACTTTATATTTAAGTATTTAATTAATAATATTGAATATTTAACTTGAAAATATTGAAAATTTATTGATTCTCAGTGCGAGGAAAACTAATTTTCCCCATCAAAAACAATAAAATACACCCTCAATTCACTGTTGGCTACCATTAGCTTGAACAGTGGAATTCCACATTTTCATTTTTTTGGTGGGAGGACGTAGTATAGTAAGTAGGAAATACATATCTGAATGGCCAAATATTTTCAGTCATCTCTTCCTCTTTCACTGTAGGGTCCACCTGTCACTTGGGTCTGTCAGTCTGTCACTCCTGTACAGCCACAGGAATTATAGGTACAGCACAATTGTTACCAGACATACTTCACTGATGATTTTAACATTTCCCCCTCTGCTTAAACCACGTGAATCCAGGTTTTGATTAAAAAGGAGAAAAAGTGAAATTATGAAGCATGTCACTAATCTTGCCTTGAAGGAAAGATTCCTTTGATTCCCAAAATCTGTAACCTTGCCACACTTGCCATGAACTGGGAGCACAATGTGAACTGTGCCCTTGTTTCAGGGCAAGCACAATAAAAAAATCACTAATAGACACCTACTAACATTAAGAACTCCAAACCTACTGGACCTGTCAAATAGGGAACTACACCCTCTCTCTTTTTCTTTTAAGAAAAACATCATATTTATCAGAAGGATTGTTACCTGCATCCAAAACCGGGAGCACCAAAATACCAGGCCGTGCTGCTTCAGACCTCTTCATCAAAGCAGTTGGGAAATCTTGGCTGTGGATCCCAGGGGTGAGCAGGACTTTTTCCAACCCATTCTATCTGCTTCAGTTCAATGGACAGATGACAAAGTGTAATTGTAGTAGCATTCTTCAATCTGAGCAGAGTTGAGGGCTGAAAAGAAAAGAGAATTTAAGCTGATCTGACTTAACTTTCCAACTCTTTTAGCCTAACAAGAGTCCACAGAGGTTGTGGACTCCCCATCCCTGGAAATGCTGAAGACCAGCCTTGGACAGGGCTTGGAGCAACCTGGGCTAGTGGAAGGTGCCCATGGCAGGGGGTGGAACTACATCATCTTGAAGGTCCCTTCCAACCCAAACCATTCTGTGAAGAAGCGTCATCCGATTACTATCCAATACTACATCACACAAATATTTATCCCAAAGTATCTCCACAGATGGAGACTCCACAGCCTCTTAGGGCAACTTGGTCCAATGTCTGACCACTCACAGCAGAAAACTTTCCATGTTTTAATGCAATTGCCTCTATTTCAGCTTGTGCCTCCGAGCCCACTCATCTCAAGGCTAAACTGTCCCAGCTCTCCCTGCCTCTCCCCATGTATCCTCACATCGGAGTTTCCCAACCTGTTTTCTGTACCAGCTACAGTTTTCCTGTATTTCCATGTCTGAACTATGTGCCTGACTGGAAGTATTCCTTTGCATCATCTGAAAAATAAAGCAGCAAAAATTCAATCACCAATGAAACTGCTGGTTAAGCCATGAACACGCTGAAGACCCGCTAAATGTAGCTCTTTCTCATCCTATTAAAAGTTACACTTTAAAGTAACAGGGCAATTTTAATATTTTCTGTGTCTCAGCCACATACAATCCAAGTTTTTATATCAAAATACTGTCTTGCAAAGATTTAATGCTTTAAAAGAAATTAGTTTAATATAGCAACGTAGGCCAGACACACAATCCTATTAAAAAAACACATCAGCTTTGTCTCACAAATCCTTCTATCACAAAACCATAGTGACCAACAATAATTATTTAATTTTTTTTTCAGCTTTTAAGCCTTTACTGATGGAAGCCCAAGTTAACCTTTAGTTTATTTTGTCCTGGGCTAAATCCACTGTGACATCCTTTTTGCCCTTTTCAATACAGCAACTTTTTGGAAGTCTTCCAGTACTTTGAAATAAACACATTTACAAGATATGCAACAATTAACATGAGTGGTTCTAGAAGCTCCTGAGACAGCTCTGAAGTCCCTATGATGTGATGTCCAGATATGTTTATATAATTTTTTTTTATTTAATAGTTGATTTCAGAAATCACTCCTTCACCATCTTTAGCAAAGTGGGTGTGAACTTTCTACTCCAAACAAAAAATGATCTGGGAAAGGAGAAAACAATAAAGTATGAAAAAAAGCAAAATGACGTTAAAAAGGGGAAAAAGATATATTAAAACAGTAAAAGTTTATGCTTAATGATGTCTAAAGAGTGAGTTGACTTGGAGACAGGCTGAAAATGACCATTTCACCCTGTAGCTGGTTGTGCAGGAGCCAGAGGAATGACTGCATTAGACACAAAGATCAGAAGATTGTGATGTTTATACACCTAAAAGTTGGTATCTGCCCGCTTCTCAATCGCAAGTCAGACAACATGTTTCTAGTTATTTCTCAAAATGACAAGGTTTAAATACTTTTTTGCTTCAGTCTTCACAGAAGAACTTGAGATTTTCAACAGCAATCGTCAGAGAGTTTCCAGTCAAAGCTTCCATCGAGATAAGGTAGAAGGAGGATGAGAGGGTATTTCTCAAAACAAATTCAAACTGGCAAAGTCTGGGGTCCTTACTGAATACCAAAGGAACTAGTTGAAATAGCTGCTCAGTCACCTGCAATTACATTCAAAAGCTTGTGAAAGTCAGAAAAGCTCCTAAAGACTTGAAATACCAGCAAAAAAATCTACCCAACGGAGAAGAAAATGAGAATTACAGACAATTAATCCTTACTTCCATACCCATGGGATGTCTAACAAAGAGAGTAAACCACCTACATGAACACACCTAGAGGACTGGCCAGGCAAGATTTGTCAGGGGAAAAAACAAAAGTCACATCAAACTAATCTTAATTCTCCCCTTTGACCAGAAATGCTTCAGCTGTATGGGAAGTTTGAACCCTAAGAAAGAAGCAGTTTAGCAATTAAATGACAAATTACTTTTTTTTACTGTACTTTTTTTCAATGTTTGATTAAGTCAGGAATGATCCAAGCACGTTTCATCCTACCTGAAAACAAGAGAGGGAGAATTCTCAGGATCCCTTACAGATACTGAGACGTTATAGGTTATAGTATGGACCTACTCTGAAACAATGGGAATGGAATGGGGAAAAATGGATGAAAAGATGCTTCTACACCAGTGAAGCAGCATAGAGGTCCCAGATGACCCACCCTCACAGCTCTCCTGCTGATCTTCGCCTGTTCTCTCTCCCAGGCTGTTTTTAAAGTGCTGAACCTCCATGTGGAAGAACAGAGTTCAGAAGTAATTCTGAGCAGAATCCACGTAACAGCCCTAATTCTCCACACAGCCTGTTGTGCAAAAGGACATCGCTCAGCCCAGACCTTCTAAAACACGAGGATTTCAATAAATTACCAGGGAAGCAGTCAATAGTATTTTTGTCTAACAGCTCCACACACACTGTGGCTCTTCAATCAGCCAACTGGCAGGAACATTAAACCCCCAAACTTTTTTCACTTTTACAACATGTAAAAAGTTTAATTTTTAATATATATCATGACTTTAAGAAGTACAACTAAACAGAGCACTACTGTAATTTTCTAATTATATTTTTCACAAGTTTTTAGTGTCATAATTTAAATAATGAACTCTTTATTTCAAGATGATTAATTAGAATATGTTCCATTTGGGGAACAAGAGTTCAACATCCTACTATCAATTAAACAAAATGCACTCCCTTAGCTCAAGATTAAAAACCAAAATGCAGCCAAAAAGTTTCTTCCTCGTATCTGTCAGATCACAAAAGCATCCATTACAGCAGGATAAGGTTGCCAGAAAAGCCCAAGACTTTCAAAAATGTATTATTTAGAACAGTGGCTTAGCTCTGAAGCTGCACCAGAAATGACACCCGAGCTTAGGACACTAAGCCTTTTTGCCAATGAATTTCTTGTAAAGTCAACAATTATAATTTATTCTGATCCTTTGTGTCATCATATTAGTAGTTATTTTTCAGCAATCCCAGAGCAGCAACAAATAATGCCATAGAAGAGGACTGATATAATTACAGGCTGAAAAAGATAGGCCAGCACCCTTACACTCAAAACTACCCTCTGTGGCTCCTTCATACCCCATATGTTGCTAATAAAACTGTTTGAATCATACCTATGAGACAGTTTTACTGATATTGTATCAGGTCCCTGGGTTCTTTGTATGAGATACGATGTCACCAGCACTATAACTATGCAAATTTTGTGATACAGGATCCCACTGGACACGGTATTACATACGTAATTCGCAGTATGAAACCGTGCATTAACAATAATTCTACTGTTATATAAATGAAACCACTATGTTTATTGAAAAGCTTGCCACACTACAACGAAATCAAATTTAAAAAAGCAATAAAGAGCGACTGATGTGCTCATAGCAAAGATGGCAGCATTGGTGTTTTTCCCCCAAACAATGTAAATTTTGCTTTGAGTTCATGTGGCAGTACTTTTCAGAAACTTTTAGCACTGACACTAGACAAATGCAACCCCCGCCAACAATATTAATTAATGACTTAAAACAGGAACCTACAGAGTCCCACTTCTAGAAACAACCATGTGATGTTCAGCAAGAACAAACAGTGAACTCTCAGCTTCTACTACTAACTACAGAATAAAATATAAAGACTAGGCAATGCAGCAGCAAAAACTTAACAGCTGGGGATATCAACACACATCATGCTGAAGCACCTCAGAAACATCATCTTGGGGTCAGGAAACACCTGTGCTCCAACTCTGAATCCGACCTCAGACCTCTGTGCGACCCCAGGAAAACGACACCACCCCAGCTGGTATCACATGCTTTAAGGTCCCTCATCTTCTCCTGCTTAACAACGCAGTCAGTGCTTTATAGACATCACAAATACCTGCAAAAAGGCACATCAGAGCTCTTAAAAATAAGAGTTGCAAGGAGGGACAGAAAGGTTCGATCCGAAACCTGACAGCACAGGCAGCTCAATACACATTCCCCTCTTCCATGTTTCCAGTGATTTCTTCCCTCCACTGGTTTGCTGCAGGTAGGGGAATGCTGGAGCCTGTATTTTTAAAAGAAATCAGAAAAAAGGTACCAGGCTGGCAGGATAAAGTGAGTCTGGTAAAGAGCCAGATTAGGGAGATAAAAGGACGCGATTTCGCCAAGGTGCCGTGAGAATTAATAAACCAGATAATTTTATAAAGTAAATTGTACAGTAAATTTGTGTAGTAAATTGTCTAATACATATGGGAAAACCCACAGCTCAGTATTCCCTGATAATATTTTTAATGCCCTCCACTACAGCTAGAAAACATAAATTGACACACAGCACAAGCAGCTAAGGAGTCTCACACTGAGAAGCACCGGTTTTAAGTAACTGATGCAAGAAAAACAGAGTTGTAACCAGGCACTCTAAGGAAGATAAAGAACTGACTGATTCCTGTAACTTGTGTGTTTCCACTACAGGGGTAGCTTAAGCAGTAACTTCTCCTACAGTTTTCCTTGACACCACTCTCTGTGCAATACAAAAGCCGTAACAGTTTTATTCTGTTTAAAAAATCAATAAATTGCAGCTTCGGTGACATCTGACAAGACAGAAAGCTCACACTCCACTCCATGAACATTCTGCCCTCTGGTATTGCTGCGATGTTTTATCATCATAACAGTTTGGAGAGAATTATATACCTATTTCTAAAGTTTGAAAAAAACATCCCCCTCCTCCCCAAATATTGCCCAAAGCTGTTATGAAGCAACTTATTTTTAGAAAAAGCACTTATGCAGATACTTAATTTTAATTAATAGTCTCAGTCACTTCAACATTTGCACAGTGAGACAACTCCACGCTTCAATTAAAGCCAGCACAGAAATGCTGTGCTGATTCATGGCCAAAAGCATGACAGGAACATCATTATATAAAACGCTCTTAAAATTTAAAGAAAAAAAATAACAGCAACCTTGCCCTCAAACAGAGCATTAGAAACACTCTGAAACTCACAGTTTGAGCAGAACTTACAGGTTGTTGAACACGAGAGTGCTAGGGGGAAGATACATTCAACAGAATGATTTCAGGTTGGGCAAAAGAATTTTGGGGAAATTAAGTGGAAGCAACACAAGCCCCAGGTCTCCATCCTTGGCATCTACCATCTGCCAAGGTTGGATTTTCAGGGATGGAGGATTTTTAACCTGAAAAGTGGAAGCAGCTGGACCTTTACTTCTGATGTCTTGCTCTCTTTTTCCATTGTTCACATAGCAGATAAACAGATTTCTTTCAATAAACAATTAATTACACCCAGGTCAGTTCCTCCAGAGATTATAGTGGACATCTTCAGCAGACAGTCACTTCCAGGGAACATTCTAATTCTGTCTATCACAATACACCTATAATAAATCCAGTTCTGAAATTATCTGACACACAAGAAACACTACTTAAGTTTTTTCACTATCTATGTAATATCATAAACTTCAAGCTTAAGCTTTAAGCAGAAACCTTAATGGTAATTGGTAACAATTTTTTGTTAAAATACTTTGATCTTATTTATAAGCAAAACTGTGGCCCTTGATGGCCTGTGGCTCTCTACTACCAGCACAGAATTTCAGAAGTTTAAGCATAAGAAAACCTTAATTCCAGGACAGGCAAGCAATACTTAAAAAGAAATCTGACCATGCTTTTATTAAGGCATCAAGAGGCACAAGGCATCAGCTACCAATAGCCTTAAGAAGGCTAATGGAAAAACTGAGATAAAGGTAAAAATTCTTCAGTAGCCACTAAGAATTAAACTGTTTAAGGAAACGCCAGTTATGAGAAGCAGCTTCCCAAATAACCTGCCTCTTTTCTCCTTCATTCCAACCAACAGCCTGGTGCTGTGCCATGAATTTGGCCGCTGGGCAATGGGGCAGGCAGAAGTCACAGGAGTCTGCTGCTAGGTGGGGTGTCCACCTCCTTGGGATGCTCCTTTGAGGGTGAGTATCCACCATCCAGCCCCAGAATCAGCCCCTCCCCACAAGAGATGCTTCAGGAAACCACTGAGCTAAACACACTTGCAGGACCTCCATCAGTGAGGTTCACCAAACGAGGCTTCGCATCGCAAAGCTGTGCTACAGCAGCAGAAGTGAAGAGAGACCAAGTTCCCTCTTCTCTGCCTCTGTCACCAGAACAGCACAGCCCAGGAGACAGACAACTCAAGCAATAAAACAGATGCACAAGCACAGGTGGAAAATTAACACCTCACAGTTTCCTACAGGACCGGTTTCTTCCCAGGATATCACTTCGCTCCAGCTGAGCGCCAGCCCTGCCAGCCTGCCCTGACTCACAAGGGAGCAGAGATAAAACCAAGCCCAGCAAGACCTGCCTTGGCCCTGCACAGCACCACTTGTGCCTTTCCCCAGCCGTTTCACACCTAATTTACAGAGTGTATTCTCCACCTTGATCTCACCTGAGCAGTGACTGGAATTAGAATCAGTTCACTGACTAGCACTTAGGTGAGACACAGAAACAAAACAGAACACACTGGAAGACTTTCTGAAAATGCATTATTTTCTTATTCCAACTCCATTAAGCAGTCCAGTACTTTCGAAGGATTAATGAAAAAACCATCAAGAAATAATACAGAAGAGGAATGCTGATTCTCAGGGAACATGCCAACACATGATGAAGAGCAGACACCTCTCCAGTAGTGAGGAGTAAAGCCAGGATGTTCAAAGAACTTCAGGGACATGTGAACTTGCCCACTTGATGCAGTCACTGAGTTTATTTGACTTTTATGAAACAGCATTCTGATGATTCCTCCCTGAATACCAGATTCACTCTAATACTCACCAATTTACAACACAGTCATTATTCTCACAAAACTCACAACACATTTTTTTCCACGGTCAGTTTTAGTAAAGAACAGAAAAGTCTGCCTAAACATCCAGAAGAGAAATCATTACCTAAAATTAATACCAAAAAGCAGTCAATGAGTGCATGTATACACACAAGGATTATTTCCACAAACTTTGTTAAGCACAATGTTTCATTTACAGTTGTTATTTTATAAGCAGGAACTGAAGGCAAGCCCAGGAAGGGTAGAAGTAAATAAGTTTCTACACAAACAACTTGCAGAGATGCTTTTTTAACAGGACCAGACAAAACATTCCTTAAAGTTGCACTTACAAGCCAAAGCTGACCTGAGGCACCACACTGAGTATGTATGAGAGAACCTACATGGATACTGACCTTAATAAAACTAGAGGGGCAAATTTTGCATGGGGAAGACGTGCTCTTGAACAATGTTTTCCAATGTATTAGGCATACAGAAGCTTTTTTCTGCATCAAGAACCACACGTCACGTTCCCTAAACTGCTTCTTTTCTTGACCAAACACGCTGTGGACAACCTACAGAGGATGCCCCTCTGTGTTCCTCTTTTAGCTTCACATCTGCAGTTTCCACTAACAATGAAAATATGTGGGTTTCCTCCCTCCCTTCAAAAATCACAAATTTAAGATGGTCTTTTCTAAGCTCACGTGCAGAAAAACACCCTAAGTGATTAGAGACTGTCGACACCAAGAGAAGCTCTGATGGAAATTTTTAGTGACTTTAAATCAAGCAAAGACCCAGATCCGCTCCTATGGAGACAGGCTGGGAGAGCTGGGGGTGCTCAGCCAGGAGAAGAGAAGGTTCCACGGAGACCTCAGAGCACCTTCCAGTGCCTAAAGGGGCTTCAGGAGAGCTGGAGAGCAACTGTGGACAAGGGCCTGGAGTGACACAAGAGGGAATGGCTTCCCACTGACAGAGGGCAGGGTTAGATTTGGTATCAGGAAGACATTCCTGACTGTTGGGTTGTGAGATCCTGGCAAAGGTTGCCCAGAGAAGCTGTGGCTGCCCCATCTCTGGAAGTGTCCAAGGCCAGGTTGGACAGACAGGGTTTGGAGCAACTTGGTCTAGAAAAAGGTGTCCCTGCCCATGACAGAGTAGTGGAACAAGATGAGCTTTACAGGCCCTTCCAATCCAAACTATTCTGTGACCTTTCAGTTCTGAAGAGTGACCCATGCTCACATCTCTTCTTAATTTCATAAAATTAATTTAAACACTTGAAGACAACATCTCAATCTCTTATCTGGATACCATAAAACATTCTTAAAGCTTTCTTTGGGAGTCTTGTTAGCGGAAGCAACAACCTCTAACAGCACTGAACCTTTAAAACAACTTTCAACAGCCCAAAGTCCCTCTGCCTCAAACTCTGAGTTGCTGAGCTTTAGACCACCATAATCAATTCAATAAAATTCAGAATATGATGTTCTAATACTGTCTTTAAAGTTAAATACAATACTGGTCAATGCTTACCAGGTTACACACGCTAGGCAGTTCAAGTGATAATCATAATGATGAATGTGTAATTTAATGCCCATTCACCTTGATTTATATGAACTACCATATATAAGTCTCATGCATTCATTTTAAGTCACTGGGAAGGATCCTGTTTTTCCTGATCTGAATCAGCGCTCAGTTTGAACTCAGGCACTTCATATTTTTTTGCATTAAACAGAATCATTCTTCGCACACAGGGGAAGATGCCTGGGGCTGCACAGTCCTTTGCAATCTCAGCAACTGGTCCTATCATTCCCTGTGATAGTTATGCTGAAAAAAATAAGATCAACCAAATTTCCAACTGCCCTTCCAACTGTGGGAGAAACAGATCAGCCCATTCTTTACTTCTGAAGAAAAGGTCCTGCAAAGGTCAGTCTTTCACATGAAATACAGATCACTAACACTGAATACACAACTACTTCGATGCGCACTTTTTGTTTGTATAACTAGGATTCCATTGTACCTATTTCAGGATGTTCTATACTTTAAATATATATATATATATCTGATGTTTAAGGTCCCTTCCAACCCAAACCATTCTCCAATTCTGTGAAATATATACATGTATATGTATACACACACCCCACTGGCTTGTTTCCAAAACTGATACAGAATGCAAGGGTTGCTTATTGCATCAGAAAGAAGTCACCCAATGTTAAGTCATCTCTCTTATTCTTAAAGTATTGTGATGATGAGACAAACTAAAATTTATCAAATAAGTTTCACAGTAGCCTGCCCTGACTGCAAAAAGCACTAAACCCCACAGCATGGATTGGAAAAAGTAGACGTAGAGTGTGCCAGTTGCCTCACTGGGAAGTGTTACCTATTTCTACCACAAGCCACAGAGACAGTCTTCTCCTCAAGGCTGTTGAGTCTCTATTAGAACATAAAATCTAGACCCAAAACTCGTATTGCAGCATCTAAGCTTATGCAGCTTCCTAAACAGTGTTTTCTGTAGAGCTGGGTCTACACTGACCTAAGCAACAGCCTACCACATCACTTCAAACATACCTCACATACAGAAAAGGACTGATGTTCCATCAGTCCTCATTACAAATAGCAACACTCACAGAGTTTAAAAAAAAAAAAAAAAAAAATTATTTGTGGGAAGGAGAAGAGGTGTGGGTTACAATCATCCTGAGTCACACAAGTCACACTACACCACCTGATGTTACACTGCCAGGCACTGTAAAAGCAAGCCTGGTCCAGGCTTGGAAATTCCATAGTCTGCAGAAACCCCATGAAAACAAAATAATACCAAAAATAATAAAATTTTAAAAGAGCTCTCATAGAGCTTCCAAAAGTTACCAAAGTATAGTATTCTTACTTCAATTCCTGAGTGATCCAAAGATAATAATTTTTTTTCCCCTCAATCAAAATCCATGGAAGTAACTCTCACCTAGCACAAGTTATATGCCAACAAGTGACAGAAGGACTGAATGTACAGGACATCTGATTTCCCCTAAGTGTGTCTAAATCCCAATTAGCCTAAAACCATTTCGTTCCTGAGTCTCCAAAAAGACACAACTACATTAAATTATAAGAATCCCAGAAGTCAAACATTTACCTTGAGAAATGCTTTAGTCTTACTGGTTTGCATTCACCTCCTATTTTTGCAGAGACTAACTGCAGAAACAGCGCCCAAACAATTTTAATTTGTGACCTTTTAACATAAATGGTAATTTCTTCGACTAGTTCTTTTATAGCCCATCCCGTGTTCCTCCAAATACGAGCTGCCCAAAAATACTCCGCGTGAAAAACTAAATGTTCCCAGTGACAACTCTGATCACGTCATTCTTTGCACATGAACACTGAGAGATGCAACAACAGCAAAAGCCACTAGTTATTCTTATAACTTCAGACTAAATCCTAAATATAGTAAGTTTTCAAATTCTCTTTCCTAAAATTCAAATAATATGTTCATTGCTTTAACCAAAAGCCAGCAAAGTACAACTTGTATTGTGCTGCAGGCCATAAAGGGAATGTTCTTTATTTGAATCATGGTTGGATGAAGATGAAAAGTAGTTTTTGAAAATTTACAACACTTCTGACACTACTGTGTGTTCCTCGTTACAAGTTATCCCCTCTATTCATCAGACTGACTCCAGACCTTTCACTACCTTCAAAAAGATAGTTTTTATCAATTCTTCATGTCTTTATACCCAACCATAGGAAAACTGTATAGAATATAGGGAAAATCCCTGGTTGAGAAAAAAAAAAAAAACCAGGGGTAAGAGAAGGACCACAACAGCTGCTTCAGGCAGGCAGGAGGGGCTGTGGTTTAAAAGTAACATTTAGTAATTAATTTTGTCCTTAGCAATGCACTCAGGTGTCTTGTTTTGTTAACATTTACCTATCCTAAGTAACCAGTCTGCCATATAAAAAACGTTCCCAAGTAAAGAGAACTTATTTGGAATTACCAGAAGCTCTTTCTCTCCCCTTCTCCACCTTGGACTGACACATCACCAGCACTGCTTCCAGTACTTCAGAGCAGAGAGCTGTATTTTGCTTTTGAATTCCCTGGAATTCTTCATTTCTCTACCCCAAACGAAACTGTCCCCAAAATTAAACTGTTCCCAGATTAATTTCTGGAGAGTATATGGGAGACTTGGTTTCATATTAAACAGGCTGTGCTTGCCTGTGGCAGCCTTTGTTAGCTCTGTATATTCCAACACTGGGTTTGCAGATAGAAAAGCAGAATCTCACTTATGGAGGGATTTCAACACTTAAAAATACCTTAAATTTGACTTTCTGAAAAAATATATTACCAGCCTTCAAGTCAGTCTTTACACACAGCATTACAGAACAAAACATCATGCGCTGAGATGCAAATAGAGGTTTGCAATGTGGCCACAGGTACATTATTTTATTGCAGGGCAAACACCAGCCATCAGTCCCTGACATCAGACTGCGCAGGTGCCTCGAGGAGCCACCACAACTGCGCCTACAGGCAGGGAATGTTCCAAACAGAAAGGGCAAGGAGAGCCTACAACTGATTCCGGAGCTTCCCAGATGTCTGAGGATGAGAATGCAGAGGTGGAAACGCCGTCTGTCACCACACACAACAAAGCCTTGCAGGAGCAGACAGAGCCCTGACCTTTCCCCAAGCTGCCAGAGTTCCAACTTACAGGATACAAGCGACTGCTGCTGTTTTCAAAGACTTTCAAAGGTTTTGCTAGCAAAGCCCTTTGCTAAAGTGTTCTTTCCTTCTTTCTTCACGTACTGCTTGCTGTGGGATAACAGATCAAGCTTCCAACTTAAGCCAGTTCCTCAAAGGACTCCGGGGAACACCCGGAGATCTCACAAGATGCTGGACACGAACAACAGAGTATGAAACACGAGCACTGCAATAAAGATCACCTGAAACAAGATGTCCAAGCTCAGAGATGCAATTAAGTGTCTCAGAATTACAAACACCGTCTAGAAATCCAGGGCCATTTAGTTTGGAATCACACAGGAATTGCCAGCAAGGTCACTTAGGAGGTGTAATCCTTACAGGAAAGCATCCAGTTCAATGATAAAGCGAGCACAGACCTTGCTGGCAAATCTCAGGGCCCTAAATACTCTCCTGTGCATTAATATAGCCTAAAACACCAGCAGTAAAACCTTCTATAACAGCATCCCAACTCTTCCAATTTGTTTTCTGTATAAATGTACAAAAACTTTACATGCTGATATGAAAACTCAGCACATTAAAGCTGACATGAGCTGCAACACAGCATTTTTTAACCAAGAGGAAGAATCAAACCAGTATTTCTGTACTTTGTTTTCCCACTGTTTAAAATGGTTTCTGTACACCTCTGCTGTGAAATAAGCCAAGTAGCAGTTACCTCACCACAACATTTTTCAAACACTTATCACTACACACTGCTGATAGAGAAGCTTTCATCCTAAAACTTTTCTTCTCAAGATAGAAGCTGAAGTTTAATCACATAACAGAAGTCTTCAGAGAGGTTTACCAAGAATTAAAGACATTTTATTTCTCAAAGCAAAATAACACATTGCACTTGGAAGATATTTGCTCTCCATACTGGATAACACCTGTTACATACCTGAAGGGGTTTCTTGAGCAAGCCAAGTTTCCCCAGCAATTCCAGGCTGTAATTACACTGATCAAATCATCCCCACATGCGTTTAAAAAAATGGAAAGCAAGGAGGAGAGTCTTAATGGATCAACAGCTTCTGATTTCATACAGCACATTAAAAGAATAAACATGGAAAATTCTGGCCATACATTAAGGCAATTCTTACACCCAAACAACTTGATAATATAGCATCGAGTACCAAGACAGGTTTTTTTTTCATAAATTATGATCTAAACAGAATACTAGTCAATTCACCAAAAGATATCAAAGATATCCCTTTATTACAAATGATCCAAGTATCCCCCTTGAGGCTATGGCTATCAGAAAGCATTTAGTTGGCTCCCAAGCCAATATTTTTCGGATCTGTTTTATTATGAAACTGTAACACATTTTCAATAACTTTTAGCTTTGCTATACAGAGCAACAAATAATTTCCCAGAACCCCTTTGGAAAATCTGACATGCGAAATGATTCTCTAGTCAACTTGTGTATTATTAACCTGAAAAAAAAGAAAAACATATACCGGATCATTTGATCACTGGAGAAAATGGAAAAGTATTGGGAGCTTCAGGACAGATGGACGAACTTCAGGTCATATAAAACACTACCAAGGCTGTATTTGAAGAAAAATGTGAAAGTTTGTGAAAGCGCCCCGGGTGAAAATACTTTGTGTTGCTAAGAAACATCATCCCTGATGATGGATGAATTAAATTGTCTCAGTTAGCAGAGCCAACTCCAGGCATCCCTCGTTTATTAGTAGAATGTTTTCTTGTACTGGTAATTTATTTCAACAGCTACATACAAATAAAAAGCCCTACCTTGAAATGAAACTGAGAATTTCAAACTTGTATAATTAACGCTAGAAGACAGAATAGAGTTTACATCTTGAGCAGAATTTAATAACTAACATTTAAAAATGTAAACTTTGAAAATGAGTATTAATACATCCAGACCATTAAGAACTTATTTTAGGATAAAATGCAGTGTATATTTCTGCAGTGAAATATACTGTTCAACTTCCAACACAGCATATAATAATCCAGTGAAGAATAAAACTCTTCAAATAGTTCTAAGCACTGAACAGCATCGATATTCAGGTAATCAAATTTTTAACATCACTGAGAGAATACCACATTAATTTGTCAGGCATTGTTATGATGACGTCAACATAAAGATTACACAGGAAGGAAATAATGCAAACCACTTACTTACTGCTTCTCCTGCAGAACACATTTATGAACTTGGAGCAGTGTTATCTTTCCATTTCTGAAGTGTTTGCTGATGAACTCTCACGGATCATACCTGCTTTGCCAGCTGTGCACTGCCTTAAGTGGAGTCCCTTCAAAAAGGCGCAGCTGGAGCAGAGGAAGGCCACCAGCTTCCCTCTTCCCACCAGCTGCACATTGGGCCAGAGGAGCTCACCTTAAAGGGGAAAGAACAGAGAGCACAACTCACCTGGCACAGCCTTCAGAAGAGACAACAGCAAAAGCAAAGCACAGCGAGCAGGGAGCCCCCAGCGTGAGCAGGACAGTCCTGAAATCAGGAAGTAGAAACCCGACTGCTGCTCGGAGATCAGGGAAAAGGGCAGGGCTTTCTTAATAACCCAGAGAGGAATATGCAGAATTTCATGCCACCCAGAAACCAACAGGGTTGATGCGCTGAGAATAAACCAAGGGCAAAGACCCATTTTGCAAGAACACAGCTGGAAAAGAGGAGAATCATTAAAGAAAATGAATTTTCACTTGTCTGATGCCAAGGCTTTGGGGCTTTTCTTCCTATTTACTAGTCTGTTCTAATCGAGATTTCAAGTTGGAAGTTCCAAGTTTTAGGCCCAGAGAGTCCAATTTAAGGAAAAAGGTGGAAAACCCTCTATAAACAGCTCTTCCAGATCGCATCACAGCTTCCAAGTCAGAAATTACCACACACAGTAATATGCTCAGCTAGTCAACACACAGAAGCAACCACAGAGGCTCTTCTTCACAAATACCACCATGGAGCAGAGTTACCACTGGAGAGCCCAAGGAGAAGTATTAAACAATGATACCCATTTGGCTGCACTAGAGGAGATGTGTTTCTCATGGGCCTAATACAGAAGAGCTTTACAATCCGAGCAGAAGCTTTACAAAACCTCAGAGGACATGTCTTATCTGCACCACTTCTGCTTCTGGAATCCCAGAAATCCTGAAGACAGAAGGCAGATCAGACTGCAGCTTTCCTAGGCACAGATGTTGCAATCACATCTGCCTTAACTGTAAGCCACAGTCCTTGCTACTTTCCAACTCTTTTGCAGCATCTCTTCGTTGCTTCAGTTTTGGAAATGCCAGTGCAGAGGATAAAATCTAGCATTTATGATCACATCAGGTGTAGAAAAACACCAACATAAAAATGCCTGCAGATTATGCTAGAAGCAAAGAGCATGAAAGACGAGGGTTTGAAGTAGAGAGACCATTTCTTGCCCTCCCCTCCCTTGTCCACATGATTCACAAAACACTTCAAATACTGAGATCTGATTGACCAAAGATTTTTTTTTTGAAGTGTCGATCTGCAGCCATGAAGAATGACCATCTGTGCATGGATCAGACACAGAAGTATAATTAAAGGTGAGTTTCAGATAAACTGCACCACCACTGACCCAGGGGTGCAGATCCACGTAAATGTTCTCCAAGCTTTTTCTCTTCTAACTTATTAAAAAAAAATCCCCTCCCTTAACACTTATACCTACAAGATGCTGGATTTAACTTGTTCAGTTTTTGGTTCCCCACTGCAAGATAGACACAGACAGAAAGAACCAAGACCAGCAATGGTCCCAAAGACTATGAAGAGGTCAGAGCACAATCCACCCATTCTGCAGCTCCAGCTCCAAAGGTCAGGTCTGCAACAAGGTCCAGGTTGCAGGACTTTGAAAACAATAAGCTTCTTCCTCT
>NW_020955487.1:468802-472736 GCF_003031625.1 Empidonax traillii | reverse complement strand
AAAAAAAAAAAAAAAAACCAAGAAGCTTAATGGGTTAGGAAAAAAAATTAGAATAGTATTAGAGGAAATATGCTACCTCCAGGGATAGTTAAACAAGGGATTAGGTTATGGAGGGGTTACACAAATCTTCACTGATTGTTTTTAAGACCTGGCTGGAGGAACATGTCAGAAACGGCCCACACATACCTATCTTTACACTGAGCTGTGTGCTCACACATACAGCACAGGACCTCAGCACAGAGCGATGACCTCCAGAGAGCCACGTTTTCTTTGCTAAACTTAAAGGCTGCACGAGTTTAGGCTCCTGCCAGGAGACTCAGCAGGTGACCTGACTGCTCCTTAGAGCGCCAAGCAGGCTTTTGATATCTCTCTTTTCTAAATAGCCAAGGCAGGCTGTGATTGACAATCTCCCCTCACATCAAGCGCCCTACCTTAAACGTGAAGGACTCTGAATGATCCACCGGGGAAATAAAGTCAAAGTACAGAGAAGGAAATGGCAACTGATCCCGGGAATCCCGTCCTGAGAAGGAAATCACAACTGCCAAATCGGGCGAGGATGTGCACATCCCATTAGTACATAGAACTACAGGTAGTTATATTTTCTTTTCGAGCACCTACAATAAATAAGCCTTAATAAAAAGCAGTATTTAACAAAGTAGTTAGAGAAATAAGGAGGGAAGGTTTGACGTTTTTAAGCTTATTTTCACAGCGGTATGAAAGGAAATGAGGTAGAGTCAGAGCTAATTCTCCTTATATAATTTCACACAGAATGATTAGTTCTGCCCCAACAGTAACAGCTTTCCAGAGGGTCCTACTTGTCTCCAAGATTGCATACAGATGCTCTAAGTGTAGCTTCCCTATTCTCCACTGACAACCAACTTAAAAGGCCAATATAATACTCATTTTCCTATAGAATGAAATTCACAGCGTGAACAGTAAAATAATGTCAGAGCTACCATGAAACTGCAGTTGCACGTTGGGGGCTGCAACTTTTAAAAGTTTAATCACGAAGTGGATTCACAGAGAGGCCCATGCAAAGCATCCTGGTGCTTTAGGTGTAACCCTTGGTCACCAGGGATGTCCAAGACCAGCACAGGCTGTGGCTGGACGACAAGAGGGCAAAGGCACAGAGGAGGAGGAGCATCTGTGTCACATGCCCTGCTGGATTTTTTTCCCTTTAGAAGGCAGGTTTCAATCATTCCTGTGTTAATGCTCCCCCTCTCTTAAGCCTGATTAGGAAAGACATTCCACATGCTGAAGGTGGTGGAATTCTTAAGTCACCTGGGTCGCTTCTGGGTGAAATACCAATTACTGGTAATTCACTGGAACAAGGCCTAAAAAAAAAAAAAAAAAGAAAAAAAAAAAAAAAAAAAAAAAAAAAAAAAAAAAAAAAAAAAAAAAAAAAAAAAAAAAAAGCCCTAAAAGACACCCCTCAGCCCAATGGTGAACATATCACATGGATAATCCTAAAACTCTTTGCAAAAACTTGTAATAGGTATTAGTACTTTTATAAAGCGCTGCAGTGCTTTGTGTTTAATCCTTGAATAGACACTAGTAGAAAAGCCATACTCAATTCCAAAATTGCTACTGCACATTCCAGCTCAGCTACTGCTATTCCTTTAAAAACATACAGGTTTTTAAAGGATATATACAAATATACATTTTAAATATACATAATAGTAAATTTAACTATCAACGAAGAACTTAAATCACACCCCAAAACAGCATGCAAAATAATACTATAAGAACCTTAAATGTGTATATCTTGCAGTTTTTAGCACAACCATTTGTTTTACAAAAGACTTACAGATTAAACACAAAGCACACTATTAGTTATAGGCACAAGAACGACCAATTTTTTATGCCTTGCCAGAAATAATGACTAATTAGGCCAGCACCACCCTGCAGTCATTTCCATAAATCTTGCCTTTATGTTTAAATCACTACAAAAAGAAAACTGACTTAACAACAACAAGAGCATATTTCTCATTAAAGTTTTCTTAAAGCAAGATCAGGACAAGAAATTATTCTCTAAAGTCAACACGACAGTGTTAGTGTTTATTTGGAGAACTTTCACTAAAACCAAACACAAAGTTACACTCAGAAATTTGCCATGTTAAACTGCAATCCAGTAGTCAGACGAGGTAATTGGGAAAACCTTCAACTGGGAAGTCACAAAACACAGAATTTCACAGAATCCTGATGGGTTTCTTGTTCGTCAACTCGCAGCTTATCTCTTGTGTAAACCTCGAAAAGAAACGGAATATAAAAGATGCAATATGTTCAACTACTTGTTGAATTTTTGTTTTCTGGCATATTTGTATGTAAAACAAATATCAAAGCAGAAAGATACGTAGGAAATAGGATGCTGAGCATCAGATGAAATGAGAAGTTGTACTTCAATTAAGATTTTCGTTTTAAAATTACGGGAATTATGGTGCTTCTGAAAAATCACTTGTTTAATTATAGGCACAAGGAAAGATATTTATAAGAACACCTTATTCTCACAATGCAACAAGGACTTTACTTCTATTTTCTTTACGAAGGTATCACCTAGTAAATGAAATAAACCCCAATAAAACAGAATCAAGATCTATACAGGCAAATACTCCACAATAATGTAATTAATGCACAGTTTTGAGGTTGTTTTTCCCTCTCCAAACCAATCTGATTGGAAAGAAGAGGAAAAAAAGAGGGATATTTTTCTGAGAGTTGGTCTAGAAACAGTGCTATCCCTCGCTCTTCTTTCTCCCAAATATTCTGCCACTACAGTCACACCCCATCCCTGCTCTGCCTAATCATCCATTCCAAGTTTCCAGCATTCCCAAACATTTCCTCTTGCATGCACAAGGGTTTGATCTTCTGGAAGAGCCTCCATACAATGGCTTTACAACCCTCCTGTTTCTTTTATGAACATTTTATTGGGCTCTGGGAGGACGAACCAAAATTCTCAGTTCTTGAGAGAAATAACTCATGGCAACAGCGAGGTCTCCATCCCTCATTCCAACACGCTTGACCACTGAATCCTGCCAGGGTGAGTAACGCCCAACGTGGGATGTGGATTCCATCCCAGAGAAGGAATAAAGCACTGCATCGTATTAAATCTGCATCCAATTACTCAGGGGTGAACTCGAGGGGTGTGTTTTTCCCCTCAATGACAGCTTCTAAAAACGACTGTGAGAGAAATCTTGCACTTTGGATGGCATTTTATTCATCAAGACCATGATCACCACAAGCTTTCTGCTGCCAGAGGCACGGCCAAAGTAACCTTTTTAAGAACCGCTGCTGTAGCTCCAAGAAGAAAACATTCCCACGGTATTTATGGCAATATCATACTTGTACCCTTGAGCATCACTAACACAGGCAACCTGCTGCACAAACAGGCATCTGACTGCCCAAAAATAAGCTTGGAACAAAACTGGAAAGTAGCACGTGAAGCCACACTGTTGCAGAGCTACAATACAGATGTTTTCAGATGCAAAACTGGTTAAATTCCCCTTTTTTCGGTCACACTGACATTAATTTTTCCACCAATTTTCCGTAACAATTCAGCAAAATCAGGTTATGAAGAATGTATTTAATCCAGTTGCGTCTGAAGTGCCAAGAAGAAAACTTCTGCTAATCACATACATATTAAATTTTGCATGTTTGATTATATGTAAACCTACACACACGCAAATACCCAAACTGAAGTTGCTTATACAGCACTAACTTGGGATTGGTGTGTCTCAACTGTTTGTGTTCTGTGTTTCTACCCTAAAAAAATAATTATTCAAGGGGCAAAAAAAACCAAACCATACTGTTTACCTCCAACTTCTGCATTTCATCATTAATGTTACACAGTTCATTGTTAATTTTAGACATTCCTCCAGTTCTCACTCCAACATCAAAGAGCTGCTCATATCCAAAACACCAGCAATCCAAAATCCTGACC
>NW_020955487.1:465845-468655 GCF_003031625.1 Empidonax traillii | reverse complement strand
CCTAAAAAAATAATTATTCAAGGGGCAAAAAAAACCAAACCATACTGTTTACCTCCAACTTCTGCATTTCATCATTAATGTTACACAGTTCATTGTTAATTTTAGACATTCCTCCAGTTCTCACTCCAACATCAAAGAGCTGCTCATATCCAAAACACCAGCAATCCAAAATCCTGACCAGAAGCCATTTATAACTTGAAAAGATCTTTGATTTCTTGCCTACAGGAAATACTGCCGATCAAAAATAAAACATATATATATATATATATATATGCTCCCATATATCAGTATAGGTGGGGGTCCAGGATTTGGGATAATAGACTGCTGGGAGACGTGGTTTTCAGATTCATATTTCATACTCTGTCTGGTGCTTCACACGTTTATTTTTACTTTCACATCTGACGTGCAGCAATATGGCCAGCGAAGGTGCGCATTTAAAGACACCCCTTTGATATAAATCCATGGAGAAGTGAAATTCACACTGGGATTCGTGTCCTTCCAGCACCCAGGCACTGCTTCCCCACTGCTAACTGCACCACTTACGGATGGCTGGGGGGCAGGGGGAGGCTGCCTCTCCACGGCCCCCCGTTAACAAATCTGCCACCAAAGATTAACGTGATTCTCCTGCTTTGCAAACTCCAGAGAGCACATTTCTCACTTACAAATGGGGGGCAAAAACCACGATAGCCGTTCTTTTTCCACGGAATCCTAACAGGCTTGAATATGTATTTAGAGTTTGTTCTTCGATTTTGCAAGGGAAGGTCTCAACTCTTTGGACAAGAGTTCATCTCTGCAGCTGGGAAGAGCTAATACAAGACAACATTTCACATCACATGTGAAAAGCTCAACAGCTGCGGGAGAAATGCCTTACCCCAATGGCTCTGCCAGCCTGGACTATATGGGATGGTTTTGGATAAACATATTCTGATCTTGAGAAACCAAACAACGAGATGCATATATATTTTATTTTCTACAAGTTAGAGTCCAGATCTAACAAGTTAGGTTACAAACAGTAAGGAATTTAAATACAGCAAATGCTTCTAAAACTACTGGCCCTCCCTACATCAGGAAGTGCTTGGGGAGATCACAGCTTCCAACAGCCATTCGGGTTTTTGCCCAAGAGGTTTATTCCAGGAGTCCTGAGTGAAGGAAAGTACACTGATAACATACTGTTTTGATGAGAGAATGTGTGTTCAGACACTCTCACCAGTGCAGGACACTGGTCAGAAACCACAAACCTTCCCTGCTCTGATCAAAACAGAAAGTAAGAGTTCACTTTGCAGACTGGCTCAGAGGCCTGCAGTGCCCAAGGCATGTGGCTCTGAGCTATGGGCTCAAAGCACTTTTCAGTCACAGGGTGCAGAAAACATTTATAAAAAGCTAAGCCAGGAACTTTTTGTTTTCATATTCTCAAATTTTATTGAGCAGAAATGTTTGAGGATAAGTTTATTGCTTTTACCGGCCACTCTAAAATGGGCCTCCAGCCAACCAGGTCTTTAAAATATGTCTATATCTTACTTTTAAAACAACATTAAGGAAGTTGTATAAGTTTTACATTGGAGTCTAAGTGACTTAGCTGCAAAAGGGACACACTTCAGCTCTAACACAGGCATGGCTTTTGCAACAGCACCTGTTGCACTTGGTACTACTGATCCTATGGCAGGAGACAGATACCCCATGGTTAATTAACTGGTGTTTTAACTCATGACAAATCAAGGCTGAAATTCAGGTGTTACTGAATACACATGCACGAGAATCCAAACTGTGCCTTTACCAGCTGAGGGAGGAATTTGGTGCCCTGTTGGTAAAGTACCAACACTTTGAGCTGAACAGAGCTTGCTTTCTAGTTTCTACCATGACTGTCAATCATTAAACTGGGAAACTGATCAAAAAGTTTGTAAACAACACGTGTTTGTGTATTTGTATACATTTGTGTATATTTGTGTACTGCTATATTTGTAAACGCCAAAGTGTTTACAAATACACTGAGGATGACCCCACACTTTTTTACATGTGGGAGGCACACAGATACAAAAAAAGCTAGCACTGATTTAAAATCCTGCCTGCCCTTAATTGATTTGTGTAACCTGGATTCACAGCACTTAAACTGATTTTAGCACACCTGGACAAAGAGGTGATAAAAAAAGATGAAGCGAGAAGAACACACTCTACATTAGGCCTTGAAAGCTTCAATTAAAATTCAATATTGTGCTTTGTATAGAGGCTCTTAACATGAAAACCCTGTCATGGTTAAGATTTAAGGTTAACCAGGTTAATAGAGTCCAATAAAATAGCTCTGTTGAATTATTCCAAACCATTGTCATGAGCCACACTAAAACCTGGTGCTAAACTTCACCTGTCTATTGGCTAAACTGAATCACAGTAATCACACCCACTTCTCACCAGCCAGAAACAAAGCTTCAAACTCTTTCCCCATTTCTTAAAAAAAAAAAAAAAAGTAATAAAGTTGTTTTTCCACGTTAAAACGTTTCTCTGCTCCAGTCTGCTGCTCCAGCTATCTCAGTCGTGTTAAAAGATCCGTGCAAACCCGCCAGTCCCACTCATCCCAGACACACTTCCCTAAACTTGGGAAATGCTTTGCAAACTACATTTAAGCACCTCCTCTGCTGCAAAGCGCTATGTCCCACGGCCTTTTCAGCCTGAAGTAATAAAACCAAAACCTATGTGCTCCGTAAAATTTAAGCGTTCTTTGTGTTTTTCGCTCTTCCTTCTATAAACCATGACGACAGGCGCATTTTTTCCAGGTACTTTCACCAGCGGAACTGTTTGCGCGCACCCAACATTTTGGA
>NW_020955487.1:434194-464801 GCF_003031625.1 Empidonax traillii | reverse complement strand
CCCTCCCTCCCTCCCGGGCTGGCGCGGGCGGCCCCGCTGCTCACCCCACCCCGAGGGCGCTCACCTCCTCCTCCTCCTCCTCTTCCTCCTCCTTTTCCTCCTCCTCCTCGCTCCCTCCTGGAGACCGTCGGCACCGACGCGCCGCCGTGCCGGCCCCTCCCTCGGCTCAGAGCCGGCCCCCCCTCCCGCCCCGCCGCCCGGGAACCCTCCCTGTCCGCGGGGAGAGGGGACCCGGCACCCGGGGGGGGTTCCATCGGGATAGCCCGGCCGATGGAGCCGGGGGAAGGGGGGGGAGTGAGGAGAGAGGATGCTGAGCGAAGTGATGCGGGGAGGGTGAAACGAACCGTGTGAAATGAAGTGAGGGGACACTCGGGAAGAGTGTGGGGAGGGGTGGAAGGGGTAAATAACGAGGAGTTGTGTGCCACGTGGGCTAAATAAAAAAAAATTAAAACCCATGGTTTTCTGGGAGAAGCAGCTGAAACGAGTGAAAATCAGGGCTGTTACTGGTTGGAAATGAGTAGGAGGTGTGTGTGTTTTTTCCCTAACTCAAGCTTTCTCAGGTGATGCTGCTTCTGGGAGAGCTGGGCAGGTGTTACCATAGAATCATCACAGAATCACAGGATAGTTTGTGTTGGAAGGGACCTTTAAAGCTCACCTCATTCCAACCCCCTTGCCGTGGGCAAGGATACCTTTCACTATCCCACGTTGCTCCAAGACCTATCCAACCTGGCCTTGGACACTTCCAGGGATCCAGGGGCAATTACAGCCCCTTTGGGCAACCTGTGCCAGGGCCTCACCGCCCTCACAGGGAAAGATTTCTTCCTCATATGTAATCTAAGCCTACTCTCTTGCAGTTTGAACCAATTCACCCTTGTCCTGTCACTAAGTGCCCTTGGAAATAGTCTTGCCCCATCTTTCCTGTAAGTTTCCTTCAGGTACTGGAAGGCAACAGTTATGTCGCCTGAAAGTCTTCTCTTTTTCAGGCTGAACGATCCCAATTCTCTCAACCTTTTCTCATGGGAGATGAGCTCCATCCCTTGGATCACCTTGGTGGCCTCCTCTGGAGTGTTATCATTCCAGCCAGGTGTATCAACCCTTTTTTTGGCCACAGTGAATGGCAAACCTCTCCAGGAAAACTTTTTTAGAAGAGAAACATTTTGTCACACTGGCTCAGTTTAGCGTGGTGTTATCTCTGGTATGTAGACATAAACTTTTCTTATTTTTTTTAATAGGAAGTCAAAATGAGTAACATCTAATGGAGTGACAAAGCAAAATTTCCACAGAGTACAGCTGTGAGAGGCATCAACACCAGTAACTTGAGGAGTTATGTATTTTTTCCTACTCTGGCTAATCAGTGATTGTGAAAAGATGAGAAGGCTGATTTGCCTAAGAAATTCCCTTAGGACAATGCAGAGTTTTGTTTCACGAGTTTTTAGGTTCAAAAAGCCTAGTAAAGTTGTTTTCCAATAACTTTCCGCTGTCCTGCACTTTTGAATTCCTGACTCTGGAAATGCTGGAACATCACAAGGCAGATAGTTCTTCCTGGATTTTACCTAGGCCAAAGTGTTAAGACCTGAAAATCTTTTAATATTTATTACACAACTTATAAATAATTTCGTAAGATTGTGTCTTTCAGACAGGGTGACAGACGAGGAGACCTTCAGTCTGGCTGAATAATTTGCCCCCAGCGCGTGCTGGAACACAGACAAACAGGATGTTTTATCCCCAATTTATTGATAGAAAAATTGAGGCAAGGAAGTGAAGGCATTTATTTTTCAAGTGTAGAAGTGCTCATTTGTAAGCAGGCAATTTAGCCTCGAACTTTTTTTTCCCTTTTTTTTTTTTTTGAGGAAAAGGACCGTGTATATACAGTTCCCATTGAAATTACACTTGAGGCACCCAAGCAGAAAGACTTTGGCCATACTCTTTTGGGGTCCTGCAGCCCTAATCCCATGTTCTAATTGGCCAGTAATCTGTGGACAGATATTGTAACAGTTCCTTTAGAATATTTTTCTACTTCTCGCTCATTTGCATACTAATGGCATAAAAATAGGCACTTCCTGCCAGTAATTAGTTAGAGCCCAGAATTTAAAGAAAGAAAAACACCACAGCATTATGGTAGACGGATGGTACTGAGGAAGCTGCAGAAAAGAGTCACTTCTCTGGTGCTCAGAGAGTGCCTTTAATTTGGAGTTCAAGGCTGGCAACTCTGTTACCTCTGTGTGACAGGGATTAACTGTTTGCTTGGCCTAATAACTTTGCTTCTAATGAGCCCTCTGACTTTTTTCATGGCAAATCACTCGATCTGTCCTGCACCCAGGCTTGCTGCTGTAAAACTGTAAAATGTTTTTCTTTTTTTTTTTTTTTTTTTTTTGCCTTTTTCCCGGAAAGAATACTGTTGGAGGTGAAGTCTGCACCGTGAGCAGAGTTCTGCGTGGGTCACCGTGACTCAGACCAGCACAGAGACTGCTCAAAGGTTCTTTGGCTAATGAGGCACTGTGAAACTTATACTACATCAGGTCATATCAAGCTCTAGGTTTAAAGAGCCCTTTAAGAGCTGGAGAGCTTTGGGTGTACATAAGGGGTTACTTGACCTCTCGTGTATAGGCCATAGACTTTAGTGCAAACCAAGCTGGTGATAGCTAGAAATTTTCTTCTTCTGATAGCAACATAGGAAGCTCTTAGTTAATAAAACATAGAATCACAGAATGGTTTGGATTGGAAGGGACCTTCCAACTAACTTGAATGAGAATGAAAGTTTATTTTGCTGCTTTCGTTCCCCTGACTTCTGGAGATCCTGGAGAGGGTTCAGCGGAGGCTACGGAGACAATTTAGGGACTGGAGCATCTCTGTGACGAGGAAAGGCTGAGGGAGCTGGGCCTGTTCAGCCTAGAGAAGAGACACTGAGAGGGGACGTCATCAATGTGTGTCAGTGCCTGCAGGGAGGGGCAGAGGATGGCCCAGGCTCTGCTCAGGGATGCCCAGCAATGGGACAAGAGGAACGGGCAGAAACTGATGCCCAGGAAGTTCCACCTGAACATGGGGAAGAACTTCTTTCCTGTGCAGTGACCAACCACTGGAACAGGTTGCCCAGAGAGGGTGTGGAGTCTCCCCAACTTGAGATGTTCCGGACCCATCCGGACACAATCCTGTGCCATGTGCTCTGGGATGGCCCTGCTTGAGCAGTGAGTTTGGATCAGGTGACCCACTGCGGTCCCTTCCAACCTGATCCATTCTGTGATTCTGTGAGATAAATATTACACATTACATTCTCCATGGCTATCAAACTGACACCTTCAGCAAAGAATTAAAAGGAGAAATTCTTCCCGTGGTGTTACTTAGAAAAAATTTCAGCAATTACGGTTTGCAGTCTATGGTCAGACAATACTGATCTCCAGCAATGCAATCGAAAAGCTCATGAGATGAATCTGGGATCTGCAGTAAATTATATACCTTTAACTTATTTACCTATTTCAAAAGCAAAGCAATTATTAGATGTATTAATACACTAACTGTAACTATTGGTTTCTTTAGAGCTGCGGCTCTCAAAACCATGGGATGAATCTCATAAATGGTGTCTGTGCTGCTTAAGGTTGAGACCTGAAATCCAGCAGTAAATGTTTGGTCTCCTTAATGGGATCCAGAATCACAGGATAGTTTGGATTGAAATAGATCTTAAAGATCATCTAGTTCCAAGACCCCTGCTATGGGTAGGGACACCTTCCACTAGACCAAGTTGCTGCAAGCCCCATCCAACCTGGCCTGGAACACTTCCAGGGATGGGGCAGCCACAGCTTCTCTGGGCATCCTGTGCTAGGGCTTCACCATCCTCACAGGCAAGAATTTTTTCCTAATATCCAATCTAAACATAACCTCCTTCAGTTTAGAACTATTTCCCCCTTGTCCTGTTTCTCCAGGCCCTTGTCCAAAGTCCCTCTCCAGCTCTTTTGGAGCCCCTTTAGGCACTGGAAGGCGCTCTAAGGTCTCCCCAGAGCCTTCTCTTCTCCAGACTGAACAGCCAACTCCCAGCCTATCTGCATAGCAGAGGGTCTCCAGCTCGCAGAGCATCTTTGTGGCCTTCTCTGGATATGCTCCAACAGGTCCACATCTTTCTGATGCTGGCTTGAATCAAAGTTAGATATTTAGTTAGATCTTCTAGGGAAAGCCAGGAGAGAGTTCATGCTCTTTACAGGCATGAAATACCTACCCCAAATTAAGCCAACATATTCACATTCCATCAACACAACTGTGAGTGCCTGAGCACTCTTGATGGAGTGGTCAAGCAGTTGGGGTGGCTCTTTAAATGACCTGTGAGGCTCTTTAAATGACCTGTGATTACAGTGAAAGACTGCAGTGTGGAGAGGGAGCTCCTGCATCCCTTCAACTTCCACCGTGTAAAATCCTTTTCCAAGGACAGCCTTTGGTAACGGTTCCTTCTCTGTGTGAACAAGGCCAAGATTTGCATTGCAGCCTAATGGTTCAAGCACTTGAGGAAAAAAATGTTGAAATTAAAACTAGGAATTGGTAGGAATTAAAAACAGTGTCTCCATTGTGTTGTGATGTGTTCTTCTGCCCTGAGTCAAGAGGTGGAGAAAGGAATGAAACTTAGGGAGTGGGGGCTGCTGGTGCTGCCTAGTGACAGTAACCCTGAGTCTACACCTCACTGATCCAGGTGCTTGGTGGGAAGCATCCTCTTGGTTTCAAACTTCACTGAAAGAAAGCCTTTTCCACCTTTCTCTACACCTTTTTATTTCCCTTTCCTTCCACCCATCCCACTTGGTTGCTAATCTTAATGTCAAGCATGTATGAAACTCTCTATTACGTTGTGCTGAAAAGTGAAATTGTGTCACTTTTTTTTTTTTTAATCTTGAAAAACAAACCTTGTGAAGCTTGTATCCAGCAGAACTATAGTGCCAGAAAGTATTTTCCTGAAAACTTTGAGACTGTAGCTTATTAAAGCACAGATTCTTGAGATGATTGGGTCTATTCCATTAGTAGATTTATAAAGTGTGCAGACTGGATAAACAACAGTGACAGCTTGGGGAAGTGTATGCACCTGTTTATTAAAAAGACGTTAACAAGGGCAAATCTAAAATAAGAACATGTACCACAACCCAATTTTCAGCAAATTTTTATGCATGCCTACACTTAAGGTTACCAATGTTATTGGCAATTTCTCTCTCTCTTTTTCTCTCTCAGAAGTACACGGCAACTGATGAGCACGGAGCATCTGTGGCAAAGGAAAAAAACACCGTCTTCAAATTTTGAGGAGCAAACATGACCCTTTCTGTTTCTACTGTTTCCCACCCACATTCAGTTAGAGTAAGGGAAGAAGGAAACTGGAAGAAAAAAAAAAAAAGCAGAAATATTTTCTTTTGCAGGGAAGGACCAAAGAATGTATTGTTTTCTTAGTCGCAAGCAAGCACTTTCATCACCTCTGCTTTCATTTTGCTCCACATCATAAGTGACAGGGGAGTTTTTTATATATTACTGGTGTAACTTAGAAGAGGTCACATTTCTGAAAGTTCTCCTGCAGGAGTCTTCTGTTTGGATGTATGCAAATTCTGCAGTGCTTATGCCACTTGTAATTTGGAGATAGGTATAAGCAAATGCATATGCATATGCAAAATGGAGATTATATGTGTATATGCAATTTTGCAGAATTAATCAACCAAGAATGTACAAAAACTACAAGTGCTTTGTTGAAATTTGGCTCAAAAAAGATTTATGAATTAGCCTGCTATACCAGCTTTCACTCAATGCTAAATACACTTTTTTAATTAATAATTAATAACTTATAAGATTTACATGATAATGGGGCTTTAAGCAACATGGTCTAGTGGAAGTTGTCCCTGTCCATAGCAGAGAGTTGGAACAACATGGTCTTTAAGGTCCCTTCCAAATGCTTTAATGATTCTATGATAATATTTTTGCCCCAGAATAGCATTTTAACCATATATCCCAATCTTGAGACGACCTGTTGGTACCTATGTTTATTCACAATTACTGTAGTGGTGCTTTTTACAAGTATAAAATGCTGCCAGCCTGGAGCCCATCCAGGATTAGGTCTTAATCCCCAAAGATGTATAAGTGTTACCATTTCCCTTCTAGAGAGTGAAAACTGGAAACTGCATGGATAAATGCATGCCAGTTTATATGTAAGGTTAATAATGGAGTAAAGAATTAAAATTTAGGCTCCAAACTTGTCAAGTGTATTGTAAAGAAAATCACAAACCCTTCTTGGAGTCACCTTTATGTCAGTAGTTGATATGAATATTTTTGAAGACAAATCAAAACCCTGGGCCTGACTGTGTGTCCTGTGTTTCAGTGTATGGCCAGGGTATAGTATACATCCCTCAGACACATTTGATTACTTCTGTTATCATGAACTGAAGCAAAGGGTCTTTGAACAGTTCTCACAATTCAGAAGGAAAACAACAAAAAAAACCACAGTGTTTTACTTCAGTATACCTTTTACTAGAGCGGGGTACAATAGGATGTGATTATTTTAGGAACATTAAAAATATCTACTATCTTCCTCCCATGCTAGGTAGAATAGTCTGAAGTAGTTTTGCTTTGTAATTTTCTCAAACGAAGAATTCTGACTTAACCAAACCTCTTCAAAAGGAAGCTGGCTGATATTATCTTACTTCCCTCTTTTCTTATTGTGGAATTGTTGAGAGAATGCCAGTTGTTACTACTTGTCATCACAACTTTCTAGTCCATAATATTGCTCGTTAAAGACAATAAATATTAGCCAGCAGACTACTAAAAAACTGACCAGCATGCAGAATTTGAGTGCTTAGGTAATAACACGACAACATTATAAATCTGGGTTTGCCTTCATTATTTAATTGCACACCAGCACATGCACACACACATAAATCCTACCTTCTGAAAAACAATTCTCCTTTATTTGTCTTTGTGATATTTGTTCAGCAAATTTTTAGAGGGTTTTTTTTGATTTCTTGGGTGTTAAACTATACCAGGGAATGAACATCTCTGCTTCTCTTTCAGGGGATCGCAACAAGAGTCATGGACACAAGCTGTTGGCAAAAGTGGGGAAAAATGGGGACTGCGGGATGAAAAGCCAAGGTTCATGATTGCTAAGATAATGTTGACTTCAAACAGGCCTGTTTTGTCCCACATGCATGGCGGTAAATGTGCATAAAGTACCATGTTTGCTGAACTGGGTGAATGGATCCTGAGGTCCTCCAGACAATGGATGCGTTAAGGGATCCGCACAGGTTTCAGAGCTTCATGGTGCTCACTTGCTCTGCCAGGCACGAGCTAATGTACAGCTGATTCCTCTCTGGGGGATGCTTTGATTCTGTGTTTCAAAGGGGACCCTTTCAGTATTCCTAATGATTTTTTTGGCTACAAAGCTTTATAGAGCATTATAGAGTTGTTGGGGACTCTGACACCAAAGAAGCCTTAAGAGCTGTAGTAAAAGGCTTCATACCACTGCTGCCCACTACTCAAACAGGCAGAGGTATAAGTACACCAAAAAAAATTAAAAAAAAAAAAAAAAAAGAAAAATCCAAGCTCAGATTAACAAAGCTGTTTGCTATTATGGACAAAAGCTGCAGGGGGAAAAAAAAAAAAAGAAAACCCGAAGAGGAAATGGGCTGTATTACTGTGAGTTGGCACAGAAACGAAATACCAGGCTGCAATTTATGTATAGTAATTGTTCACGAAGCATTCTTTGGGTTTTGATAGTGACTCATTGTGTTCTTTGTGACCTTTGATGTACAGGATGGGCTGCTAGAAGACAGAGGAAGCCACAGTAAGAATATAAAACTTTATTAACTTAAGATTTTGTTGGTTTGTTTGCTTTTTTTTAATTGTTGCTCATGGGTAGGTAATATCTGTGGAAAAGTCTACCAGAGGCCTTTTACCTTGAGTCCTCATGGGTTTTGCCATCTCTCCCAGGCTTTTGTAGTTGAACAAACAGTTGAAAAATAGCTTTGGTTTTTAAAAGGAAATTTGTTAAACAATTGGTTGCTGACGTTGATTACTGACTTCTGAAAAATAAGATAACTGATTGCAATACTATTCTGTTTGCAGCCCAGGTAATGAGCAGTTGAAGCCCTGCACTACACAGGGCAAACAGAAAAGTTATCAAGAAGACATTCTTCTGAGTGAATATTTTAGATTTTAAAGAAAATTACGGAAAAAAGCCTCCGTGGAGTCATCAGGGTAGACACAACACACTCTTCAGGGCCGTTAAGTTCCATTATGTAAATCCACAGTGATGTAAGCCAGACACTGTCAAGTTTGATACGCCCCAAATTTGACCTAATTAGCCATTTGGTTGTTACTTTTTTCAAAGCTTGTGCAACTCGGCTCGGTTCAGGATATAGATGCTAATTGAACACATAACCTACAGGTGCTAAAGAATTCTTACAAAGGAAAGCCTATCCTATTAGGAATGCAAGTCAAGGCTCGGGGTCATCGGCTCGGGTGGTGGGGAAGGGGAAAGAAATCCCGTCGACAGCTCTCTTCACATCACCGTGTTATTTCCAGGAGCGAAATTCAAATTCAGAATAAAGCATTGCAATCTAAGAGATATTTGCCCACTGAAGTCGCTCCAGCTTCAGGAAAAGAGCTTTTTCTTTGAGCTTTTAGAAAGCTGAGACCATGAGATGCAAAGCCTGAAGTGGTTTATTCTATCCCCAATAACAAGCACACTCCTGTGCAAGTCACAGTTGAAATTTTCTGTCATTCATAGACCCTCCTAACTGATTTGTAGATACCTGCTGTCGTGTTCCAGGTCTGCCTTTCACCTTTCCCATCTCTGCCCATGTGCCCCCAGCCTAAGATCATCACCTTTACACTCAAGTCTTCTTCCCACCCATTTTCCAGGCTGGAATACAATAACCTTTTGTCATGACTACACCTTGGCCCAGATGCTGCAGTGTAAACAGTCTATCTCTTCTGCTGTTTCCCCACAATCCTCTAACCAAAATGAAACGAGATAAAAAGAGCTGCACAGCCTCTGAGTTTCCTGGCTTTTATCTTTTTATACCAAAGCCTTTGTGTTAATTTTGCATAGCTATTTTTACATGAGGAATAATATCCTGAATTACTGCTGTCACGTGCACTTAAGAATCCCACCTCACCATCCTCAAGTCATCTGGCAACCTGATAGTGTTTCCTGCTCCTTCCTTCACATCAGCGCTGCAAAGAGCTTTGCTAAAAGTTTCACATCTGAAAAAGCAGATGATTTGGCAACACCTTCCTATAGATTTTTTAAAAAAAGAAAAAAAAAAAAGTGCCTGTCTTTGAGTAAACTTTTCTTTCCAACTGTTCTTTTTTGTCAGCCTGCCAGCTCTAGACTTCTAGTATTGTTCTGCAGAGATTGCTGCAAGGAAAAATGAAAGAGAAGAGAAAGGTAGAGAACTGGGGGAAAGGGAAAAAGGGTTCAGAGGGCATTTAAAGCCTGGGGAGCCTAGCATGGAACGGGAGATAGGCTTAGGAAACAGGGAATAAAATGGTGGAATGAGAGATAAAACAAGAACATAAAGGATAAGGGATTAGAGAGATAAGGAGTTCAAGAGATGAAATGTGAATAAAGGAAAACAAGAAAAATAAGGATGAAAGGAAAGAAGTGACAGGAGTAAGACATGTAAACAATTAACTAAGAAAATATTCTGTTTATTTTAGTGAAAGAAAATTATAGCATCTTTATTATTCTCTGGTTTACTAGTTCAGAGGAATTTTTCAGACTAAGAGCTGACACTTGGGTAGTATTACTGAACAATGATAAATACAAGCCTTCCAGTTGTTGAATTAACCCATTCTGAATTTGTTTAATTAATATGACATTCAGACAGCTAAAATTTGGATAAGAAAAGCAATAAACATATTAACAACTGCAATACAAAGTGCAGATCTGGAAGAACTCTTCCCAGTATTTGCAGTTACATCCATCAGCTCAGGAAAAAATCACTCTAGGACAGAGTGACATGTTGCTGCAGATTAATACCAGAGCTGAATAGAGCCAAAATACTTACAACCAGCGCTGGGTTCAAATTTCAGTATTGCCCACTCACCAGCAGAAAATTGCTCAAGATCAACATTTTTCTGCAAAACTATTTCACAATATTTTTCCCCACCAGGATATTTATTATAAAGTGTTATCAGGTCTCAGTTTCTGCCTGAGCTGTTCACATAGGTCACTTAATGTGGTGAAACCTTGATAACATTGCTTGTTTTCCCTGAATGTCTGAGCATGTATCATCAGGAAGCTGAAATTTTGTCAAATCTACACTGATTTTTTGGTTTGGTTTGGTTTGGTTTGGTAATTTTTAATTTCTCAGAAAGGTTACATGTACTTAAAATCTAAATGCAGCATCAAAAAACTCAACATTTTTTCATTAGTTTTTGTGCTTACCTCTGACAGGAAGTCACCAAACATCTTATTAACTAGTTTAGCCATCATCCCTCCCTTTCCATTACCCTTAAACTTGCATTAAACAGTTCAGATCTATAAGGAAGATATTCTTTGAGGTCAGGTACTTGGCTTATAAAACCTAAAGTCTGGAAAAGGAGGGAAAAAATGTGTCCTTTTCCTGCCTGTGAAGCTCCAAGGATTTCTGAGCAGGTCTCAGTCTGTTATGAAAGTTTTTGAAGACACAGTCAAGGTGTTGCATATCTCTTTTCCTCGTATTTGATGGGACAATCCCCCAACAGGATTTATTCACAGAGAAGAGACAATGAAGTCTCTAACAAGTGCTGGTCCCAGCTCTGGGTGCCATCCAGCCCTGTTAATTCTGTCAGAGGGAGAGGAAGATTTAGATGTTTGTTTCAGTACAAATCACGAGTTAGTCACTGGAAAACTGGATTTGCTTAAAAGCAGAAAAACCACATTAAAATAACCCTGAAACAACCTTGTTCCAACCCCAAACTACCCCTAACTAAGCAGGATAAAGCACAAAACAATCATAGTAAGTGGTTGTGTCTATAGAAGGGCCCAAGCCCTAGGTCCTCTCCTGAAGTACTTGAGGTGCTACAATAAGAAACCACCAGTAACAAACAGCAATTTAAACATTACATTCTGTGAAGTCTTGCCTAGCCAAATGCCTGAATGAAAAAGAATGTGAAAGATGGTCTCCTTCATTCTAATTCAACCCAGAATCTCGGATTATCTGTTAAAAATAGGACATTTTCTCTTCTCTAATAATAATAATAATTTTCCATAGACAGCTGTTGATGTGCCCATAGGTTCACAATAGCTCTTTTTGCAGTGGGTTGAAATAACAATTTCTTCAACTCCGTCTTTGAATTCAGAGCTGTACAAGCTATTCACAGCGAACACTCTAATCAGTGAATTTCAGCTTTTATTCTGCCTGTAGATTGTTGCAAATGCCACACGCAGACATTTGATATAAATAAACTTTGCCCCGACGGTTGGTTCACAACATGTTTTCGCTGTGGAGTTTCAATATCCATTATTTCCCACTGCACAACCGCTCACCTTGGCTGACCAGTGCTGTTTGTTCTGGGCAAAAGCAGTCACCAAGAGGAAATCCACGCCACGGGGCCGTGATGGTCCGATGGATAAGGTGTGCGCAGTTAAGTTAGGAGGAGCAAGATCACAAGGCTAAAGAGGTTTTCAGGACTATTTTAATATTTCCTTTCCAGTTCCCTTGACTCAGACCTTGCTTGTAACATCACTATGAGAACAAAGAGGCCACTTGAACGTTATAGACTGAGGTCAAATTGAAAATTAATGATCTCTTATCACATTCAGACAAAGCTCCAGCTGCAAAGGGTGGGGTTGGGTGCTTTTCTGGTTTATTTAATTGCCACTGAATCAGGGCTCTGAGCAGGGCTTGCCTAGTCAGAGCTGCAAAAGATGAGCTCACATGGCATTTTCCAAGTCCCTCAGCTGTGCCCACGCCAGAGCCTGGCCTGGCAATCCTTTACATGGCTGGTATCTTCGGTGAGAGCAAACGGAGCGCAAGTTTAATATCTTAATGAAACAAATGTCAGGCATTTGTTTTATATGAATAAAACATCTTTGGCATAAACCACGGCGAAAAACAAATTCCAAAAAGGTTGTAAATCAGAATTCAGCTTTCAGTGCGCTAAAATGTGTGTGTGAAAAATTATGCTGAGGAGCCAGCTCTATCTAAACTAAATCGTTTGGCAATGCCCTGTCAGCGCAGGAGAAAATGGATGTAATGTGCACATATGCACAAGGAGTGACTCACAATGATGTACAAGTGTTACTGTATCTACTCCAAAAGAAATACCTGGAAGTCAGGAAATACGGCTCCACGGTTCAGCAGATTTGTCTGAGGATAGATGTTCTGGTTTTGAAACTCTGTTTTTTCCCCAGAGTGCTGTAAAGATGTCTCATGCAAACAAATACAGTCTGGGTCAACAAATATCTCTGGGACTATTGCACAAACTATAGTTTTATTTGGTGTCTATGGGAGAAGAGTTTCAGGAGAAAAACGTGCCTTGCTGGCAGCTTAGGGACTGAGCGGTAGATTGATATCTGTAGGTCCTGGAGCAAGACCTGTAGCCTAAACACACACACATTAATCTATATGTAAGTCCAGGCAGTTCCTTAAGTAGTCAGGACAGTTTAATTGCCTATGAATATTCATATAAATGAGCTTTGTTTGGAAGAAGGGCAGCAATCTCAACTACTTGTACCAATCTGTATTCAAGCAGAGAAATCATCTGAAGTCTCCGGTTTCCTGTTTATAAGAGTTTGGGCTGCCCAGACAAAACACAGCAGCAGGAACAATAGCACAGGGCTTGGATGACTCTCACAGCACCTCAGAGACCAGGAAGGTAACATCACTCCAAGTTAAAATCACAGTGTTGGAGCTGGAAACCTCAGAATGATCCGGTGTGTGTTTGTGAAGCCGGTGCTCAAATGCACAATGAAATGGCAGCATCGAGTCTTAAATGGTTTGGGTTGGAAAGAACCTTTAAAGGCTATCTAGTCCCACCCCCTGCCACGGATAGGGACACTTTCCACTATCCCAGGTTGTTCCAAGCCCAATCCAACCTGGCCTGGAACACTTCCAGGGATAGAGTATCCACAGCTTCTCTGGGCAACCTGTGCCAGTGCCTCAGGGCCCTCACAGCCAAGAATTTCTTCTTAATATCTACCTGAATCTACCCTCTCTAATTTAAAGCTGTTATCCCTCTGTCTGTCACTGGAAACCCTGTTAAAAAGTCTGCTCCCATCTTTCTAATAAGCCCCCTCTAAACACTGAAAGGCCACACCTTTACCCACCCCATACACCCTACTCTATTTTACTGTTAGTGTGCATAAATTGACACACACCCTTGGGTCAGCTGCTGTTAGTCTGTTGGTCCTTGAAGGGGTTTGCTGGCACAGCAAGCCCTTTGGAAACCTTCCAGAAGGGAAGAAACATATTTTCCCATAGACGGTGTCGGGTCCTTGCATTCCTTTGCTGGAAGGAAGTCCAGCTCTGTCAGGTGCAGTGATTGAGGTTTCTTGGAAAACTCCGATGAGGAGGCTTGCAAGGAGAAGACAGAGAAACAACGGAGGACCCTGCCAGAAGAGCAGGTCAGGTGTAGCTCCCGTGGTCACCATGGTGAAGAGGGATTCAGCTCAAACAGAGCAGCAGACTGTCTCCTGCTCACTAGACTGTGGTGCTCCAGTTCATCCTACTGAGGGGCATCTGCGAGACAGCGCTGAGCGCCACTCAGGAGCTATTACGTAGTAGGTCGCAGTGTTGACAAATGTTTTCTTTTTTTTTTTTGAAGTGCCGTTTATATCTGACTTTCCCATGTTCTTCCCTGCTGCCACCCCAGTGTAAACAGCGCGGGGTCGTACAGGAACCACTCTCCCTCTTTCCAAAATGGCATTACTGGGGATCTGAGGATGACTAATCTCTCCTGTTTACAGTCTGCTAGCTGTTTGAATCCTAACATGACTTAGATGACAGGGTTTGGGAGACTAAAGAATTATATGTTGCCAAGCTACTAAGGAAAATCTAAAAAAAAAAAAAAAAAAAAAAAGACTTTTCATGAAGTGTTTGGTAATTTCCCTCACTCCCTGAAACAGCACAGCTTGTAGTTGTGTTACCCTGCTCTTCCCTCCATGTTTAAGAAATGCCTGATATATTCACCTTCCCCATCTAAGACCAATTTCCAAGATGCCTACGAGAAGATGAAAGAAGAGGAAGGAAGCAGAGATAGTAATTTAATCATGCCCTGGACTCACTAGCCTTTAAACAGCTGTGTTGGTATGAGAGATTTCCTACAAAAATTCCCAACTTGGTTATTTAGTCCCTTCTCCACATCTGTAGCATATATATATAACTATATAACCCTCATACATACATATATATATATATTTAAAACCCAGCTGCATGTTCACTAGCTGCCTTCGTAAGTGTCCAGTGAGCTTTTAAATTATCTCCTTAAAAATTCTTTTGCAGTTATATACCACTTACTTCAGCCTGCATTTAAGCCCATTAAATAAATCAGAGAAGATACACAGTTCCATAAGTCCTTTTTTACTCACAGGAAAGATACGGGCAGAAAATGGTCGTCTGTCTATAAACCGAAGCTGAAAAAGTTATATCAGAAACGAGGTGTAAATTTTTAGCATTGCACATAATTCAGCTGTTAGAACAATTTAACATTTGGATACTGCACGTGGGATGTGGGATAATTTTTGTCACTTGAAGCCTCTGAAATTGGAAAACTTCCTAGAAGATATGTTCCAACTCAACCACAAGTGACTGAGCTGCAGACTCAATAACCCAAAATTGAAGTAGGCTGTGTAAATGTCTCTGATCTGCCCCACACGGGGTGGGAGGCAGGAGAACTGTGGTGGCCTCAAAATCCATGAAAACATTTTGTCTGTTCTCCTTGGTGTTTCAAAAGGAGCTGTCACAGCACAATCAATTAAGAAAAGACGAAAAAGGTGCAGCAAAGAAAACTACAGTCAATTAAAAATTGAAGGTAGAAGATGGATATACCCTACAGAAGCTGAGTTGAATTTTACAATTAAACAGAATGGTCCTGATAAATTAAATAATGAATCACATTCCAAAGTCAATACAAAAATTTTATTTTAGATGCAACACATGAAGGAAGAGAAGAACTCAAATAGCTGTGGAAGAACATAAATACCCATTTGGAAAATATATTCAGCCAAACAGCTGTCATAGTAACCTTTGCAAATAAAAGTGTTTAAGAGGATCTTTACCAGAGAATACGACATTAAGTGGTGTGTTACTTCAGAAACCTGGCACTATTACTCATCTTAAACGGGAAAGATTTGACAAGAATGGGAAAACTCAGCTGAACCAGCCTAGCAGGTGTGAGGAAAAGAATGGTTTCAAAGCAAAGCCCATGGTGCTCTTCAGCACTGAGCCCTTTTGGAGCTCCTTGCTGTGAGTTTTACCTAATGGCAGCTGTTTTGAACCAGCCAGTGGATTAGCAAGTGATCTTCTGAAGCATTTCTGGAAAAAAATTACACGTGGCTGTTTGTGGAGTTGTTAGGGGAATGAGATCTTTCCTAGATTATACTTACCTTTTATACTTCTTTTTGCATGATAATCTAAAGAGTGTTTTGTAAAGGATTACATTATTAGTGCAGAATATAATACAGAGTAATATAGAAGCATGGTCACATCCTTTTCATAGAGCCACATAATCACAGAATGGTTGGGGTTGGAAGGGACCTTAAAGACCATCTCCTTCCACCCCCTGCCATGGGCAGGGACACCTTCCACTGCTCCAAGCCCCGTCCAAGCTGGCCTTGGGCACTGCCAGGGATCCAGGGGCAGCCACAGCATCTCTGGGCAACCTGTGCCAGAGCCTGCCCACCCTCATAGGGCAGAATTTCTTCCCAATATCCCATCTAACCCTGCCCTCTGCCAGTGGGAAGCCATTTGTCCCATCACTCCAGGCCCTTGTCCAAAATCCAACTCTCTTGGAGCCCATTTAGGCACTCGAATTTGCAGAATATGTAGAGGAGTTACAGGCATTTTAAGTTGAAAAGCTACACTGTCATGTTTTAAAAGCTAAACCAGTCCTCTTTTTGTCTCCATCTGTGCATGGGAATGAAAAGGAAGAAAAATCTGCCTCTCTCTAACAAACCAGTCCAACTGCTGCCTGTGGTACTGTTATCAGTAAATGGAAAACTTGTTGCAGTAGGAATCAACGAGATGCTGACTGCGTTGGTTTGGGCTCATGTCACAGAACCTTTCTGACAGGTACTGCTGGAAGCAGAGATGGGGGGGGGGGGAGACTGGTAACAAGAGATGCTTCTGAAATTATTAAACATCACTTAATGTGGACACTCGAAGCTGAGAAAAGCCAACCATTTTCCCTTAGCACCCATCCACAGCAAGAAGGAAATTTTGCAAAACATGAGGATACAGCTAAAATGAGCAAAACTATTCAGGGGGAAAGAAAATAATGGTTATGGTGAAAAGTAGCATGGTAAGACATTTACACAAATAGAGAAGAAATTACTTACATTTACAGTATTATGTTTTGGATACACCCAACAGAGGAGCAGCCTCTCTGGATGCTCCTCCCACTCTCCCCATCCCTTTTTGACCTGTGCAATGTCTTATTGCTTGTTGCCAAAATCGCTGAAGTTTCAGGAACATATTCATGCAGGTCCATCTCCCGTTTCTAAGAGAAAATCCTGATAAGTTTGGTAAGACTGGAGGTTACTTCCACACTATTTTTATGCCCTATCTCTGGTCTTAATACTGATATTGCAACTTAACTTTTAACTGTAATATGAAATCTAAGCCTTTAGCTGATTACAAGGCTAGAGCTTCTCTAATACCTGGTCTCTTATCCCATACCATTTGGTCTTGTTCTTACCAGAGCTCATTTTGCCTTATTTTATGCTGTGGCCTAGAGATTTTATATGCCGTAAAAAAAAATCCTGGACTTTGACTTTTACTCTGGCATAAGGCACAGCTCCTTTTCCTCTTCTTTGTACTCTGCCAGAAGAGGCAAACATTGATGATTACACCTTCTCCCAGGGAGTTTTTACTACCGTTTTATTACACTTTGGTCAGTTGATAAAAATAACCACATTTCACCGCTTCTGTAACCCGAACATCTTAATGTCAACCATCATCACACCTGGATAATGGGCAATTAGTTTTTAAATCTGGTCTGACTCATTCTCTCTCTTATGATCTCCATTAAACTCTGGCAGAGAAATCCTTCCCAGATCTTTAGTACCATTTCTGGCTTATTTAAGGTGGTTTTTCTTTTTTTCTTCCTTGTGCATAACATCCTGTATATTCAAGTGTGTGTGAGTTAAGGTTTGCCGTTTTAAAAGGATTTCTTGCTTTAAACTTACTATTTCTTGAAACTTGGCCTCATCTTTAGCTCAGCATTGGCTGTAAGGAAAGCAGCCAGGTTGGAAGGAAATTAATATAGAAGTTAGAAGTAATTAAAATTCAGAGTTGGCTGGACACTTGTGAAAAGTGCAGATGACTACCTGTGTCCACATATGCAGTGCATTTGTCTAAGTTACTGGTGTGTGAAAAGCAAGGAATGGAACAAAAGCTCCTCTTGCTGCCATAACTACAGCAGATGCTGCTCGATGCCTGCTGAAATCCAGAAATATGCTCTCATCCTTTTTCAGCAGCCTTGTCCTACCTCTTGTGCCCTTGATTTCAGACCTCTGACCTTGCATGTCCTCTGGCATCCTGTAACAAACAAATAAATAGACAAGAAGGTGACTGTGTGGGACTCCAAGTTATTTATGAGAGAAGACACTGCTCAGAGATGCTCCATTCTTGGCAGTTTAAAAACTCTCTATTTCTGTCTGATTTTAATTAATAGGCTTGTATTTAAGATGAAATGTATTCAATTTGTGCACAGTGCAGAGACTGTCACACTACAAGATCGGTTATATACATAGCAATACAATTATTATTCTCTGCTGACAAATGTACCGTGATATTGATAAAAAAGCAATAACTTCAATGTACATGTCAAAATCAGCCCTGATAGCTTATTACAGATTGTTAGATGAACATAAATATCTAATGTTCAGCCTGTAGTGTTCATTTGTACCATGGCAGATGAAGGTATAGGCTGGAGAATGAATTTAAAGCACAATGCCAGGTCTCTGATATTCTCTGAGTCTCAGCTAGATCTTTGCAGGCATTCATGAAAGTTTGGGGGGCTGTGTCCCCACCCCAGGACCAGGATGCAGGGTAATGCTGATGTTCAGCTACTTAAACCTCTTTAAGTGTCCCTGAGATCTCCTGGTTCATGGCAAAATCCGCCAGCTTATCCATAATCACCTTTCCATGTTTCCAAGAAGAGAGCGTGGCTCTGCAGGCTGCCTGGGTTGTGCTGTGCCCCTCCAGCTCCCTCCCAGCAGGGAGCAGAGCCACAGAGCAGGCTTTCCTGGTGGAGAAGTTGGTTATGTGCTGGTCAGTCAGAGTCTTTTATGAAAAAGCCTCTGTCACATCAATACATTTGCTTATTTTTATGTCTTTTATTTCCTTTTTTTTTTTTTTTTAAGGAAAGGGAAATGGGGGGCATAGCCTCAGATAGATCCCTCTTCCTCCTTCATTCATCAGCTTTCACAACTGCATTTAGAAACATAAGTTATGAACAATCTATTTTGGAGGCTCCCAGACTAAAATAAAACAGTTTCTATGGTTGTGAAGCTGGTGAGGGTGTTGAGAGGGACAGGGCTGAAGTACTGACTGAGGCAGTGGCGAACCTGAGAACCTGCCACAGCCTCCTCCATCCTGGTGGGCATTGGGCACCCCAGCATCCAGCCAGCTGCGAGCTGGCCGGGTGGAGTCAACCCTCTTCTTCTTTCTCATGAGGACACCATCACAACAGCCCCTGTGTGATGATTTTTGTGTGGCAGAGGGGGGTTTCCCCACCCACATCATCAGAAGTGAGGCTTATGCTTTTGTTTTGCTTCCCAGTGCCTTGCACCTCTGCTTGGTGGAGAGGAAATGAAAGGTAGAGTCAGTGATGGCAGTGGTGTGATTTACTCTGGTGCTAAGGCTTTTTTTAAGGTCATCAGCTGCATGATCTCTTCACATAGCACTTTCAGTTGATTATAACTTTTTAGTGTTTTCCTGTTGGCCCTTTTTTATTTCTTTACTTTTTCTGCTGTTTCTGCTACATTTTTTCCAATGAAAAATAGCCACTGCAAAGAGTTTGCTTGCCTGCTGGTTTTAGAGACCCAATAAAATGAGCACCACCATCAGCTTCCTTAGAATGACATGGATGAACCTCATCCAGGTTCCTCTGGGAGGAAAAATTCCCACTTTTTTAATCAAATGGGGCAGAGGAAGACATAAGAAATCAGTATTTCATCTTCAAGTAACATTTATGTATTTCAGCTGACTTGATAATCAAGAAGAAATTTATTTCATTAATAAATATTTTCCTATGTAATGTTACAAGTCTAGTTTCTCAAAAAAATAAAAGGATTTCATTGTTAAAAGGAAAATAAAGTTAGTTTGCACTGATGTAATCATCCTTCTTTGTGATCCCTCAAAGCAGGAAGTTTGGATTGCATCTATTCAGTGGTGAAAATCTATCAAAAATGTTCCATCTACAATCTGATGTGCAGGTAATGGAAACCATTGTACCACATTAAAGCTGAGATATAAAACCAAGCACTTGGCTATATGTAAATGGCAAAATACTGTGCCTTTTTTTTTTTTTGTTAGCAGTTCTATGCAATATTATCAACTAACTCACATTTTAAAAACAGACACTGCACCTCAATTACTTGCATTTTGTCTCCTGAATCAGTTGTACCTTGACTAAAATGTCTCCTTTTTAAATGTATTGACTGGATACACACAATGCACTTTGGGCTGGAACATCATCCTTCTCCTATTATGACTCAGCTGCCCTATATTTGCATCCTTTATTTTGTCAGATAAAAGAAAAAAAAAAGAAAAAAGAAATCATCATAGTGCAGACCAACTCACTGCTAATTGTAGTCTCTGAAGAAAATTAAGATGCTCTAATGCCCCATTAGAGTCTCTACAATTCTTATTAGGCACCAGGATATGTCTCCCTAATTAATAGTTCCTTTAGTGTCCAGATTAAAAATAGCTGTTAAGAGCTCTGGGTGGATGATACAGCAGTATGAAATAGCATCACACCTGTCTCCCTGTTGCAGCTTCCCAAGTGTAAGCAGGAGTCAGAATTTCCCTCCTCATTAAACAAAAACACTGATAGATAGGACATCACTTGGCATCTCCAAAGTGATACACCTAAGACATACCATCTGCTACGAAGTTGCAAAAACATAGCCTGAGAAAAGTGGGACATCAAGGTGGAGCTTAATTTTCTTTAGTCAGTTTTCTGTCTATCCTGGACTTGAGTGGGGATGTTCCCGGCACGGCTCGTGATGGCTGTAGCTGGAGTGGCACAGGACAGCAGTGAGGGAGCACGGCTGGGATTGCAGTCATTTAGGAGTGGGGAAATTTACGGGGAAATAGGGAAACTGCTCCCAAAATAGACACGTTTTTAGTAACTCAGGAGATACTACTTTTGAAGGTAGAAGGAATCCCAGCTTGGGGCTCCCCTGCCCTGGTGAGTGCTCTCAGCGCTGAATTGCAAAATCCCTTCTGCTTTCTCTTCCCCTTGTCACAGGAATTATTTTAGCAGTAGCGCAAAGTGCACAGAGCCTGACTTGGAGCTCAGCCTCTGCTCTGAGGGCTGCAGGCACTTGCTGAAGGAGGAGATTGAAGCTTCAGACTAAGGTGACCATAAATCCCAGATGTCCTACTTGCAGGAAAAGTAGGACAGAGAGACATGAGCAGACACCCAACACCCTTCCTGTCTGTGCATCGCCAGATCCAGACCTGGGTTTCAGGCTGAGAAACAGCCTGAGAAATCAAAGTGAATAAAAAAAGAGATGACTTTCCAGCTGCATTTGCAATGGCATTTTTTGGGCACCCTCCTTCAGCATTCTGAGCACTGTGAGTCTCAGTCAGGTCCCTGAGAGCTGGAGACAGAAATACGGGAACATTCCCATCTGCTTGCAGACAGCCTCGCTCTTTCAGACATCCAGCAGCCCAGCTGGAGACACTGCTCTGCTCAGGTTGCCAAACAAACAGACAATTGGATAAAATCTGGGGGCAGAAAAAGTGGCTCCATTTGGAGTAACAAGGTCATCCTAGTTCAGCAGCATGATTTCCTGAAGCCCTGGGTCTGGCAACACCAGCCACCCCACACAGCTCCAGACAGTGCTACCTGCCTCCCCCCTGAAGGCCACCCAGCTTCCTTCTCATATAGTTATTCAAAGTAAAAGACTTCTGGTTTAACATTCCTACTTTAGCACACACATCTGCTCCAAAAAAAAAGCATCTCTCTGATGTTCTGGTGATTATAGCACAGTTATAACACACCTGGATCATCACCTGGATTCCTCAGAAATTAAGAAGTAACGGCTTTAAACTGAGACAGAGTAGGTTTAGATGAGATGTTAGTAAGAAATTCTTCCCTTGAGGGTGGTGAGGCCCTGGCACAGGTTGCCCAGAAAGCTTGAAGCCCCATCCCTGGAAGTGTCCAAGGCCAGGTTGGATGGGGCTTGGAGCAACCTGGGGTAGTGGAAGGTGTCTCTGCTCATGGCAGGGGGTTAGAATGAGATGGTGTTTGAGGTGTCTTCCAACCCAAACAGTTCTATGATACTCTGAAAAAGAATCCTAATCCTTTCCATCCCAAAATCCTGTGAGCAAAAAGTCTCCACAGTTTACAGCATCCTAGTCCTCAAAGCCACCACCAATGGGTGCACTGTCTGGAAAACACACACTGTTTTCCAAAGACAGGCTCTGAACATGATCTTCACAGAAGAAACATCTGCCCTCAGCTCCAGCCTCAACAGGTCCTTTTAACTCCTCCATCAGCACCTTGGGTGTTCCCCAGTGCTCTGACTGGTGTAGCCTTGAAGAGGAGGATGCTTTCCTGGAAGGATGCCTGTGTTGAGACGCTGCAGGAGCTGTTATGAAGCATGCAAATGTTACACCTTGTTTCTGAATATCTCAACTGGAGTTTCTGAGCTCTTACCATGCACAAACGTAGCAAATTCACTGCTTTCCCCTCCCTGCTTCTCTTCAGGCCTAAGGCAACGGCTGCTGCAGAGACCACCTGGGTTAAATTAACACAATTAAACAGTGTTAAGCTGCTCTAGGAAATGCAATGCTGTTTTCTGCGTTACTGAAGTCATGGTATGTGGCTGTCAAATTACTGTTCGGGAGCAGGAGGAGGGTCTGTGGGAGGAGCTCGAAGCAAAAAGCCTCACCTGTGTGCTGCTGTGTGTGCAGAGCTCCATCTCCTCATCTGAAGGAAATCACAGAATCATAGAATCACAGAATGGTTTGGGTTGGAAGGGACTTTAAAGCTCATCTAGTTTCAACTCCTCTTCCACGGGCAGAGACACCTTCCACTAGACCAGATTGCTCTGAGTCCCATCCAACCTGGCCCTGAACACTTCCAGGAATAGGACAATCTGTAATACTGTTTTACTACCCTCACTGTAAAAAGAAATGCTCATTAATGTGCTGCCCCTTGTTCTCTTAACCATTTTTAATTAAAGAACAAGTACACCAGGGAGGTTTCCACCTGGTCACCTCCAGGACATGGATTTGATTTCCAGCAGCTTAAACCGGGGAAGTTTTGCTGCTTGCAGTGCAAGAATGGGTAAGATCAGGGTCATCATGTGGTGGATAAAGGCTTGCCAGGGGTAGTCACCTTTTCCTAAGGGTGTTGGAAGTGGCTTTTTCATGTTGTCATCCTTTCTCTGTAAATAGAAGCACTTGAGGGGGTTGGGTGTAAGCACACATAACTCTGAAGGGAAACTACACATCAGGGCTCAACCCCTCCTTCCCTCTCTCAGGTCTCAGGAGTACATGGACCACGTGAGATGGGAAGAGCTTGAACTGGTCCTCTTGGGCCTTCCTCTCTTATCTGTGAGGGTGAATAAATGAGCCGTGAAGCACGGCATTTAAGCTCAGCCACAGCCAATACTCCAGGTTTTCAACACAGGAAGAAGATGGGAACACTTGGTAAAGCTCCATTTCTGGCGTCTGGAAAGTCAGAGGAGAAACAGAGTGCAAGAAAACATGCAAACATCATTAGTGGAGAAAGATAAGCGTGCTTTTTCCATTTTGCTAACCCAGATTCCATAGGTGATGGAGGTTTTTTTAAGCCTAACTATCCCTTTAAGAAAGGCTAGAGACACCCGTCAGAGACTTGTAATGAAATAACATTATTTATCAGTATTAAATATAGATAAACAAAAATGAGAAACAGACTTAATTGAAACCCTCTGTGAAATCTGGCTAATCAGTTTTCATTTCCAGGAGGCTTTAACTTATGTTATTTAATTTATTATTTATCTGTTCTATTTTGATTTTGCTTTTCAGCCCCAGTGCTGGGCGCTTTAGAAAAGTGCGGTGAGAGGTTGGAAGTATCACCCTGACTTCAATCAGGCCAATACTTCACCCGTGTTTGATTATTACTGAGGCTTTGATAAGCTTAATGATCACACAAGGGTTCTCCTGACTTCACTGCTGACACTAATTTTGAGTCCAGGCACATTACAATGTGTTTCCTGACCACCAAAGTGCTTTTCCTATTGGATCCAGTTTTACCTCCATCCCATGCAAACACCATGCCATTTCACTTCATTTCTTTAATTTGTAGGCATCAAAGTTGCTGAATCAGGAAACTGAGGTTGTAGCTGTTGAAGAAACGAATCCCACATTGTGACAAACTGCTTTTTCGGCAGATTTTCTCGTGTTCCTCATTCTGAGTCACTGTCGCACATTTTAAAGGCCAGAGTTGCATATGAAGCTCTTGATGGTGAGAGCTGAGCCCTTTCTTGTGGTTTCTGCAGGCAGACAACACTGTCCTGTGCCTCTACTGGTTGCCAGTAGCTAATGGTGCTTAATTCACATCACTTCAGTACTTCCTGTGTCACTGGAGCGTGTGACATTGCCCACCAGAACTGAAAGTGAAGTGGTTACATTTGACTGTGTTAATTGGATTCTAATTAGCCCAACAATGCTGCTCGTCTCTGCTCAAGTGTAGCTCGCCGGGATTCCACCTCTTCATGATTCCACCTCTTCATGAGAGGACTGGGAGAATTTGGGGGAAGAAGTAAAATCCAAGCATCAGGGGGAAAAAAATATTGCATCTGGATAGAACAGATTAAACTTTTTATGCTTAGCTCTAGCAGTGTTTGGCCCTTCAGGGTGGTGGTCAGGGAAAGCAGAGCATCATTATCTCTTTAAGATGCACTACTGGATTTACCCATTTGGGTGAGTATTTTCTGCCCCACCCCCCCACCTCCCCCAAAAAAACATGCTCTGCAGTTGTAGACACAAATTTATCCTCACAATATGCCTTGGAGATAAGGAAGTCAGTTGATCCCCCTTTTGCAGGCAGGGGTGATTAAATGATTTGCCTGGAGTCGCTATGGGAAATCCCAGCAGAAGCAGAAAGGAGCCATGGGTCTGCACTGCTCCTCTCCAGCTTGACACAGGAACCTTACTTAAGGAATTATTAAAATGTTAAATGAGTTGAAATTAAAGGCTCTGTCCAGAGCTGGAGCCATCGTTTGGATTACTGACTCAGTTCTTTGGAAAATACACAATTGTGGCAGTACTATGAGTGCAATTACAGCCAGTGGAGAATTCTCAAATGAAGGGCAAATCAAAAGGAAACCATCTATGTTTTATATTTCTGTGGTCTCTTCCATCTCAGTGCTGATGGAGAGCATGGATGTGCATACATGTCTCAAACATATGTTGATTTTTGTGCTTGTCAGCAAGCTGGGCTCTGGGGGAATTCTCCCACAGAGGTTATGCTGAGATAGAGCAAGAAACAGGGCGAACAGCTCACGGGCTTTAAGAGCTTCTGTTTCTCCTCGAGCTGTGATCTGGAGTGCCTACCCTTGCCCTCTTCCACCCACCCTCATCCTCCTTTCACGCCCGAGGTTTCCATCCTTTTCCTCACTGGGAGCACCCAGGAGCAAATTGTTCAGGATGGAGGGAGGTGGGCACAGATGTGACCACCTGCTGCATGTGCCTTTCTTCTCATGGGCTTTTAAAAAGGCACTTCATATTTTAAAGAGGAGGAGGAGGAGGAGGAGGAAGAGCCAGTGACCTTTGGTGTTGCTCAGCACTGACACAGCTGGAGCTGGCCGGGGGTGGCGGGGTGTTATTTTTTACAGGTTGGCAACCAGACGCTTGTTGCAATGATGTACTTCTTTTTCTTTTCTTTTCTTTATTTTTTTTTTTTTTTTTCCCAGTTCCAGAGATCGCCTGAGTGTAGATGTGCCAACACGGGTTCCGGTTTTACCACAGCTAATTCTCTTATTTCAAAGAGCGGAAATATCCTCGGACAAATCTGCTTTGTCAAGGTTGAAAACGTTCCACACCACAGATGGTGACCATAAGGTGCAAGTGAGTTTTCAGCTGAACTGGTGACACCCTACCCATTTGCTTCGCTGCTGAAGATTTTAAAACTAGTTTTTGTTATGAGAAGCTGAGCAAGATACTTCTCTCCAAATGTCTCTTCCTCCTGTTAGCTCCTCACTTCCATATTCATGGCACTCCTGCTGCTACTAGCACTACCATGCGTAGCACCTACTGCAAATTGTCCAGTTCCTGTTGTTAGGATGGCAGTTCCCTTTGGTTTTTGAAAAATTCATTAAGCGAGGGAGTGGAAGGGGCAGCAGAGTCCTGTTATGGTCCAGCACCCTATTGTAGGAGATGTTTCTCCCCCAGGTGTGTTCCTGCAGGATGGCTCGCCGGGGTTGTAACCAGATGAGCACCTCCACCTTTATGCAAAGGCAAGTTAGTTGTACTCAGATGATCAGCTATGCTGCAGAACTAAAAAGCCCCAAAATTCTGTGCACAGGGATATTGTGAGGAGTTCCCCAGCAATGGTTCGGGGATTTTCAGGCCCTTCAAACACGGTGTGAGATTTTTCTTGGGGACTGAGCAGAGCCTCGACGGGAATGGCGATGGCAGCTTACAATAATTGGTGCCATGCTCTCCTGATTCCCCTTAACCAAGGGGTTTTATGTTAATGTGAGGGAACCCACCTGTGGTTGGTGGTCTCGGTAGCTGCATCTAATTTTTCCCTTTTGTGAATCCCCTGATTTCGTTGTGACGCCTCTACTACTATTTTGTGGTGCAGTCATCGGTCCTCACTTCTCTCTTCTCCCTGACTAATTCCTCACACAAAGAGAAATGAAGTTTAAGGGTGGTGGTGGGGGGATAAAGGTTGGCTTGCTCCAGATACAACAAGACAAAGGAAGGAAACCTGTTTCTATCTCTGGGAAAGTAAAACACAAAGCAAAGCTAGTGGCAAGGTCTTTCCTCCCCAAAAAGCTCAACTCCCTTTTCCTTGCCTTTCTTTAACTAGCTGACTTCAGGAGGGGCTTGGTGGCAGAAGGGCAGCAGGCTGGGGACATAAATTGCTTTGACTTACTGAAGAAGTGGAGTTAAGTATTAAATGTGCTTTGGGGCAGCTCCTGCAATCCCTCACCCTCCTTGTTTGTGGTACATCTTTTTTGAGTGAAAAGCTCTATACACATCATGTCAGTGTAAGTCACACTTGCTCTCTTCCTCACTTTGGGGCTAAAGTCAATATAAGCGAGTGCATAATCTGCAGATTAGAGCTGCCACATGGTTCCCACCAAGAGAAGCCCAGTACATATGGGTCCTCCTTGGCTCCTTCACTGTTTTCCTTGCACCAGTATGAGATATTTCTTCACCTATGGCATCTCTCCATTCCACCATTGCCCCATTTCTCTGCTGTGCCTCCAGGCCATGTACCCCTTTCCCTGCATTGCTCCATCTCCCTTTGGCTCTCTGTTGTGGGTGGCATTCCTATTCCAGCACATTACTCTCCATCTACCTCTTCTCCTGCCACTAACACAGTTTCAACCCACAACTACTCTCTTCTTGCTCCAACATCCCTTGTGTTGACTGCATAGAGCATAAGCTGTTGGACTTCTCCTTCCAGACCTACCATGGCGTTGTCCTCACTTTAATTTATCTGCTGCCTTTATAACCAGTTTCCAAGCTCCCCCTCAAAACTTTCTCCTCTCTGCCCCTCAAATCTATCCTTCATTAATGTGGTTGCAAAAGATATGACAATGATTTGTTCATGCCTGTCACACTGACCTCTTTGTCTCATTATTTTTGTGTGAAAAGAAGAAAGACAGTCCCTGCAAATACTCAATCATATTAACATAAACTCCAAAAGCACTGTAAATAGGTGCTTCCACTGCTTGAGGAGACACTCAAACTATTTGCCATCCCTTATAAGGTGACTAATTTTAATATTTTAAACCCTGAAATAAATTACTGATAATAAAATTCAGCAGTGTAATACTTCTTTGAATATTTTAAATCAGATATAAATTGTTCAATGAAGTTGATCTAGTCTTAGCATACTTTTCAAGAGATTTAATAGTGCATGATTTAAATGTATGATACTGTTCTGGTATAGTGTATGGCGTATTATATAGATTTAAATAGTCCTGGTTGGGATGAAGGTTTCATAGCTCAGTGTTTCTGTATTTTGACAGATACATCTGCTGGTCCAGCAATAGTTTCTGTGCAGGGCCTGATGATCCAAGCGTGAGGGAAGCTTAATTTCTATACACCAATTGTCAGCTGGCATAGTAGTGCATATTAAGCACGTTCTTCCAACATATATTTGTGACCATTTAGAAGATGCTTTTTACATGGGGGAAGAATTAAATCTATATCCAATATATGTTACTAAAAACAATGTTAGTGCCATCTTTTGGGCAAGATTTTAAAGCACATAAGCCAAGAAATTTGATGGTCTAATTCAACAGTAACCATTCTGGAGACCATTTGTACAGCTTGTGTTTTCCAAGGGAATATGCTTAAGACAAATGAAAAAAGCTTTACAGTGCTTTCTGCAGTGATGTTATTTCGGGTTGCAGAGCAGTCAGACAGTACTGGAAAGCAGGACTTTTTAATAGTGTAGTGGTGTCACTACTTCCAACTTCTGACTCATCAGTAACTATTGCATATTTCTCAAGTGGAGGATTTTTTCCAGTAACTTGCTGTTCTGAATGAGTTTATAGTGAAATGCTGAGCCAATGTTAACTCTGAGTAAAACAACAGCTTTGATAGCATCTACATTCATTCAGTTTTCTCTTTCCTTCACATATTCTTCAGCTCATCAGAAACTTGTTCCTCTAGACTATTGGTTCTTTTGAGTACTGAACAGACCACACATCTCAAATAAAGATATTTCGTCTGTAAAATAGAGTTGTTGCTTTGGTTGACGAGATAAAAAATTTGGGGATACCCCACAATTTCTTTTTCTTAGGAAGACATTCTTTAATCAGAGGATGGTGAGACCCTGGCACAGGTTGCCCAGAGAAGTTGTGGATGCCAGCCCTGAAAGCGTTCAAGGCCAGGTTGGAGTTACCTGGTCTAGTAGAAGGTGGCTGGAATGAGATGGTCTTTGAGATCCCTTCCAACCCAAGCCATTCTATGATTCTGTGAATTTCTAGAGTTGGTCTTGGACAGTGGGCCATCTGAGGAAAAAACGAGATTGGTCCACTAAAACCAGAACTGATGGTTATCTATTCTAATAGTCTCTTACTGTCATACATTTAATACTAACACACAGAGCTTGTTTATTCTGGGTATGAGGACAACAAGTGAATTTTCAGCTAAGGTTCCACTAAGACCTTATAGCTGTTTTGGTTTTCATTTTATTGGCTTCGATTAATGTACATATATTTTTATGTCTCTGCAGCTCAGGAGTCAAACAAACAGCTCAGTCTGTTTATTTAAGAGATTGCATCATCACACATCTGACAAATGCACTCGCTGCATTTACAGCATCGTCGCACCAAGTGCATTTATTTGAACTTTCTCCCATGTACATGGGATCACACATTCAGATAAACACAGCTGTGTTTATTTCAGGCTGCACAACTCCAGATTGTAGATGTACGTCTGGAGCCAGTGGACTGCACATGCACTGTACAGGATTTGCAAATTCTTATGGCTGCATTATTTGTCAATTAAATGTCCAAAAGGCATTGAAGGCTCCTATCTCATTTAGAGCTGGTATAAAAGAGACTTTTTCATTGTGTGCTTCAAAATAGCATAATATTTGTTGAATAGTTTATTGGGTAAAAATATTTAACCATCTTTTTTAAGAATTAATATCCCTGCACCCATTTGTCTGGACTCCAACCCAACAACGTCTTCATTTGTGTCTCACTTCAGGTTACAAACCACTGACTGTGGTGCTGTCACCCTGAGATCATGGTGGGTTGTTCACTAAGGCGCTGGTTTTGCTTTTACTATTCAGGCAAGCAGCGTTGCTCATGTGAGCTGAAGTCAGTTGTTTAATGACTTCACTGTTTGCAGACTGTGTCCTAAAGATGTTTCTTTATTTGCAATATGAATGAGCAAACCTATTCTCAACAGGGAAAGAGAAGAGCAGCATTGTGTGGCCACGGCGGTGGTTGGGGCTGTGACATTTCGCAGTTGCCATTGTGGTAATTAAGGCCCCGGTGATTCAAAGTCTCGAAATCAGACATTAAGTAATCCCCTGGTGTTACTCATGTGCTTGAGTTGAGCTTAGGTGTAATTTTTTGCATTCTTTTGTAAGAATGCTGGAAAAAGCACATCTGATTCAAGAACACAGCTCCTAACTTCAGACTCTTCTGTGTCAAAACATGAGGAACTTCACTGAGAGCTGTGCAAGCTCAGGATTTGAGTATAGAGCCAAAGTCCAACACAGGACTGAAATTGCTAAGTGTGCCTACATACTGAGATACTTCCCCCCAAAAATAGAAGAAAAATAAAAGATAAGAGCTGATCTTGTCAGTGGCAGCTGGGGTGAGAACTAGATGATCTTTAAAGTCCCTTCCAACCCAAACCATTCTATGATTGTATGAAGACCTACTTTTACACCGATGTATTTAAAAAAAAAAAAATCAGTCTATTTCCTCACCTTAACTCTGGCTTCTCTTTCAGTCTTAAATACCTACAAACAGGATTTAATAATTAATATCTTTTTTGCACTGTACTCCCAAGGCTTGTGCTCTGCTGAACTGTGCTTCATGCAGATGCTAAGGGTAGGTGTGAGACAGAATGTCTGCAGATCCTCTCAACTGAGAATTCTTGGGCTTTCAATACATTATTAAAAGTCACTCTTTGGGGCAGCTTGGAAAATACTGGTTCCTGGTGTATAAAGAACCTCAAGAGACCCTCCAAGCTCAGCTCAAGACCAGGAGATGACTGATGCATACTTACCACTGCAGGAATCCGACAGAGTAAGTCTGTTCTCCTCCTCTTCCTGAGGCCAGAACAAGAAAAATTAGTGGCTTCTGATAATGCCTAGCCCTATATAGTGTTGGTGGGATTACAAAGATCCACAAAAAACCTAGGTAGCATGTGGTGTAGCACTGTGTGCCCTTTCCAGCAGGAAGTCAGTGGAACCTGAAAGATTACTCTGAATTTTGGAGTGTGAGAAAGCAGAACCAGAGCTCACCCTTGCAAAACCATAGAAAAGAAAACTGTGTCCTGCTACCTGCATTTTCACAGCATTG
>NW_020955487.1:404194-429194 GCF_003031625.1 Empidonax traillii | reverse complement strand
GACTCGTTGAGTCCATAAGGGTTTTGCTGCTGGCCCACAGGAGCTGAGCTGGACCCACACCAACCCATGACAGGGGTCGTCTCCTCCAGCCTTTGCCTGAGGGAGGAAGCCCTCAAGGGCTGGAAGACGTTCTTCCCCCACCACGTGAGCAAATACAAATACATACATCTGCCATGGCAGCATAAGGGGTTTCTAAATAAAATGTTGTCAGCCACTCGCTGAGTGCTAAAGTGGTGTTAAGCTGCAGAAAACAGTATTTCCTTTGGCATTTCAGACAGTTTCGAACCAATGTTTGAAACTCAAAACCAGTGCCAAGCCTAAACACATCTGGTTGATCCCAGGCCACAAATAGCACAGGAATGCCTTCAACACCTTCCAGAACTGCCATACTGAAAGCTTAATTCCAAAATAGAGCTGACAAAAAATACTTGTCAGCATGATGCCACACGACAAAACTCAGCAAAGCATGATGCAACCGTGAGATATCCAGACATAACATATGGTGCAAAGATTGGAATTAGTGAAGACCGATCACCAAACTTAGATTGCAGAAGGCAAAAAATAAAATCAAACATTAGTACCTACAGCCAGGGTTTTTTTTTTTTTATTTTATTTTATTTTAGAAATGTCAAATTATAATCTCAGTGTCATACAGCTGAATGGCCCAGAGTGGTGCAACCATGCAGGCAGATGAGGTGCCAGTTGGTCATTATTTTATATTTCATGCTATTTTTATACATGTTAAAATGCTGGTGTTGGGTGCTTCAAATGCAGAGCCCTGCTTTGCATGTCCTACTGCTGGAGCAGATCCTTAGGAACTTATTAGTGAACTGGCCTGATTCCTTGAGCGTATTTATCATGCTTAGCTCATGCAGCATGTGACCAGAACAGGAATAAACTTCACACCACAGCCCTCCCATCCTGCCAGTTGTAAAAAGTGTGGTGTTTCTTTAATTCTTAATGAAGCAAGTGGAGGGAGAGGATGAGTACGGTGGAGAAAAGGCCAGCCAAGAGCAAAGGGCCGGGAAGATGGTCACTGGCTGTGCCAGTGTGGAAGCAAATCCAGCAGGAAAAAAATATAAATGCCTTCAGGCCGCTGAAGGATCTCAACTTCCAGGAAAACTCAAGCTGCTCCTCTATGAACCTGATCTGCTTTTTTTTTTTTTTTCCCGGGATGTGAGAGCACAGAAAGTCAGGCACAGAAAAAATTCCACTTCCATAGCAAAGTTGTTAAGAATGAATACCAAGGATTATGCTAATTTTTTTTTCCCCCCAATCTAGTCACAGCTACCTTCAAGTCCCACTGTGAAAGTTCACATTTAATAAGGTGTGATTAACGAATGCTCAAGGAAGCCAAAAACTGTGTGTTATGAAATGAAGGGGAGATCTGGCAGCAAGGAAAATACAGGAGAAACCACAGATAGAGTAACACAAGTGACAGGGAAATTAGTGGATGCCTGGAAATTAGGGCTCAGACTGCAATTCTTTGTAACAGAGTTTCCTAAGCTTGCACACATACAGGTTTTCTTTTTTTCCCTTGATTTCCCTTTACAGCAAAATTGAAAATTCAAGCTTGATATATTGAATTTTGGCAGTATTGCTTGTGTGTTCTGTTTCCTAAACATGCATTTCTGCCAATCTAACCTCTTGGTTAAAAGTCAAGCTTGAAGAAAACTCTGGGGTTTGAGCTGTAAATGTAATTTGGCTTTGAATCTCCAGCCTTGACCTGGGGGTGCACCAAATCCAGAGCTGAGGCAGCTCTACCTGCAATTCAGGGCACAAGTTTAGCCACGATGGGGAAATCCCATGGGTCTTAGCTCAGGAGATTTTAGCACGATCAAGTCACTTACTCAAATTAGCTTAAAATCCCAAAGCACTCTGAGCCTAAGCCCCTCCTCAAGCCCCAGCACTGCCAGAAGAAAACCCTCACGGGTGAGGTGGGAGCTTTTCCCAGCACTACCAAACACTCAATGGGATGCAGCTCTGCCAAGAACCAGCTGTCCTGCTGAGCCCTCTCAGAGCAACACATTATTGTCCCCTTCCTAATACCTCCACAATTGCTAATTTTGTTCCTTTTTTGGTGCTCCTAGACTTTCTGCTTTTCCTCAGCACCTTTTTCTGTGTCCTCCTCACTGAACTGCCCACGCTGTCTCAGTCCCTCCCTCTGACTTACTTTTCCCTAACATCAACAAGCCCAACCCTTGCCTTGTTCCACTTCTCCACAGTGCCACCCCTGCTCCATTACTTCAAATTCCCTGATTTTTTTTTTAATTCTTTTTTTTTTATGCTACATTTGATGCTCACTACACCCTTCTCTGTCCCATCCCTGGAAACATTTGAGGTCCGATGGGATGGGGCCCTGAGCAACCTGATCTAGTTGAAGATGTCCCTGCTCATTGCAGGTGAATTGGACTAGATGACCTTTAGAGATCCCTTCCAGCCCAAACCATTCCAGGACTCTTACCCCCACAGTTGTGCTCCATCCAGTTATCCATCGCTTTTCCTCTCCTCAAACAGAAGTCAACCACCTCCACTTCTTCTCACCTAGACTTGCCTCCACCCACCCTCCCCAAGGCTGGGTGATGCCCCTCAGTCTTTGCCTGCTTTGCTCATCCCTTCCATGTGCTACCCCTTCCCACTCGTGCTACCTGAGGCCTCCCCCCAGGCAGCACAGAGGTAGCCTGGCAGGTAAACATCCATATTTTATAAATAAATTTAGAAACAAGACGATTAAAATCCTTCATATTTTCATATTATTTTGTATTAGTATTTAAAAGGCCACACTAGAGCTATTTAGTCTACCACATCCACAGTTTTGATCTGAGGGAACCTGACAGCTTGAGCAAAGTTCTTTGTTCAGACACCACACAACATACCTTAGCAGTGTGCAGTGTGCAGCTGTTACAACACTAATTGAAATATGTTTTCAAATGTATCGGGTTTCCGGACATTTGCAGAAGAATTATTTTCTTCCCCCCATGTGCAAACCCCAGTATTTCAGCCGTTTAAAAGGAGTTTTTAATCCCTACAGCGTGTTAGTAGGCCATAAAATAAAGCTGAAGTGAGGTGTTTTACACTGGGGATGGGGATAAGTCTAGAATTGCAGGTGGATGCGGAGATCCTACAGTTGTAGGTGGATGGGGAGGACCTACAACTTTAGGTAGTCCTGGAATCCTTGAATGGTTTGGGTTGGAAGGGACCTTAAAGTTTATCTTGTTCCATCCCCCTGCCATGGGCAGATAACTTCCAGTATCCCAGGTTGCTCCAAGCCCTGTCCAACCTGCCCTTGGACACTTCCAGGGTTGAGGCAGCCACAGCTTCTCTGGGCAACCCGTGCCAGGACCTCACCACCCCCACAAGTCAAGTATTTCTTACTAATATCTAATAATATCTTCCTAATATCCAATATCCTAATACCTGAAAAAGTCCACTCTTTTTCAGTTTGAAGCCATCACCCCTTGTCCTGGAGCACTGTTGTGCAGTGTCATAACATCCATAACATCAGTGGGGTCGAGGCAAGCCAAAAGCAAGCAGATTGAACAGCCCGCTCCACAGGTTTTCCCAACCTCATCTGAGAGCACCTGTGTCCTCCGTGGGGGATGGAACTAGGAAAGAGGAACCCAAGGCAGCTCCCAGAAGGGCTCACGAAACACTTGTGTTTCATCGAGTGGATGCAGGATGTAAATGCCACATTTTGCAGTGAAACTAACTGATAAACGTCTCTCAAATATCCAAAGGAAATGTTTGGGCTTTTTTCATTTTATTGCACAAAAGAGGTTCCCACAGGGGCCCATGCTCAATCTACAGAGGGGAAATTATTACTAATCTGCTTGTGAAGTCTCTGAAATTGCATTTCTGTTAAAACAAAACAACAACAACAAAAAATCTCTAACAGTAAGTATCTCTCAATCTTCCTGGGCTAAAAGTCTTTGACTGAAAAGCTCTGCCTTTCCCATTTGCAGTGGTATAAAAGTCAGAAGACATCAGATCACAAGCTGTCACTGGTCCCAGACTAAATATCACCCACCCTTAGCCTAAGGCAAGTGGGTCTTTTTTCAGTGGGAGGGGGACAAACAGGAATCCCACTCTTTGGAGGAAAGAAGGAATATTTTTGTGGCAGTTTGTTTTTATTTTTTAAAGGCAGTTCTTTTGAAGCTGCTCAGGGGGGTTGGATGTTAGATGTAGTCCCAATGGAGATGGATTAGTGGCCAGAGCACAGCAAAGCGGTCAGAGGTGCAAGATAAATGCAATTTATATATAATTGCCCAAGCTGCACCTGTTCCGTTTTCAATAGGAGACCTTGTCTACAGAACAAATTTCACAAGCATAGAATACATCCTTTTTTTTTTTTTCTTTATTTGAGTGTAAAATGGGGAATTCGAAACTTGTATCAGAGTAAAGCAAGAAAAAATAACCTTTAAATAGCATGTAAATTTTTTATGAATCAGGCTCTAAATAAAGAAAACTCCCAAGCTGGGAATTCAAAATACTAGCCAGAGAGAGCTGATTTGCTACCAGGCTCAAGAACAATATTTAGTTTACAGAATCAATCTGGAAATAAAACTAGTGCTTGCATCAGCATGAAAGCTACAAAAATAAAAAAGAGGTCTTAATAAAATATACAGTGGAAAAGGAAAGGATGAAAGCACTAGCACAGCTATGAGGCCCTCGGCAGCCCACACAAGTAATAAAATAGAATATGATGTAATATAGAACAACAATGAAAGGATTTCAAATTTCTAGGTAGGATTCTGAAAAACTGTTTCCAGCTTTTGTTGCAGAGCAGGCACGCTAAGAGTTCCCCTGTGAAGCTACGATAAAGCTGGTGCGTGGCAGACATGGGCGTTGGCGACGGCAGAACAAATGCTAACCTTCACCTTACTTCTGAATCAGTGCTGGTGACCAGGGGGGGACTGGACCAGGAGCCAGGATATATCTCTTTTTCTAGATGCTCCATTCTTTTTGCTCTCCTGCTCGCTCACCCACTCCTGTTTTCCCTCCTTATCAGCAGCACGGAGATTTTCTTGCTCGCCAGAGCACCGAGGCTTTGCCATGAAGGCAACCAGCTTCTTCACCTTTCATAAGAAAAGTGTCTTGAACCCTGTGCTAAGCAGCTTGGAAAAATCTGAGATTAAACACATGCCCTGTTGGCTCAACTAATTTCAGCTTGACCAAATTAGGACGTGTCCATAAGACTTCACAGGAAGATCATGTGAGCACTGAATTCCTGCGCTACCTGCCATGCTCTGCACCCTAATTACAGTTCTGCAACTCCTGGCTTTAAAGAAATAGGACCATGTGAAGCTCAAACTCTAAGAGGAGCACATAACTTCGTTCAAATTAAACAGTATCCCTAAATTGACTTGGCAGAATTTGGTCCTGCAACAAGCAGTGGCCTCTACACTAAATTTCAGATGAGCCAAAACCAATGCAATTCACTCATTGCAGTAACACAATGAATTTTCCTTCTCCCATTGCAGAATACCACCAATACTGCATAAATTAAAAACTATGGATTGTGAAATATTGTGCCCTTTTTCTGCTGTGCTCGAGCTGTGGCAGGCATGGTGTACAGAGGTGATCACAGAGCAACTTGTTCTGCAGCTGCACGGTCCTACCAAAAGTTCTTGGTCTGACACAGAGAATCTGCTAAATCCTGTTCTTCTTGCCCTGACAGGGAAACTCAGCTCCACTGCAACACCTAAAACATTCTTGTTTTCTCAATTATAGCGCTTGATTAACAATAAATGATAGTTAAGGCATTGGTTGCAATAGGTATATGGACTGGGAGAAGGGGTGACAAATAAAAATCTGAGTGTTCCAATATCAGGAAAAAAAGTCCTAAGAAAGCACATAGATTGTTTTTACACAGGAAAACATCCACTTTTTGTGCTTCTCCAGGAAAGACAGGAAGTGTTTCAATTCCTCCTAAAGCATATTTTTTAATGAAGTTATAATGGATTAGATGATCAGCTGATCAAAAAAAAAACCCTCAGAAAAGAAGCCTTTTCTCTTTTTTAGGTGTCAAAAAGTTGACTGAAAACCTAGACCTGCTCTTACAATGACCCCAAAGGCAGAAGATGGTGCCACTTTCAATTCGGTTCCTTCCTGCAGTGTCACACCCATGCTATTAATGCAATTACAAGCTTCACCTGAAACTATCAAATTAATTTGAAATTCTCTCAAGATGCACCTGAGCCATTAGCCAAAGTGCCAGTGCAGCATGCCTCCTGAAGGCTGTGCATCAGGTATGGAGGTCCTCAGAGCTCCCAACCACCTCTACCTAGCGCTAACGCGATGCGTGGAGGCTCCACAAGAGCGAACACGTCCGTAATGACACTTCCCACTTCACACAACGAGTCCCATCGCAGGATCTCGGCCTGCATGAATTCAAATTTACGACGCCCCGGAGAGGCGGGCTGGTATCATTTCCTTCTGTTTCAAAGATGGGCGAAGGTGAGAGAAAGATGAAGCAGCTTGGTGCGATTCTCAGAGGAACTTCTGCGGCAAGGCAGAGGAGAAGCGCGGTGCTTTCAACCCCAGCGCCTGGACCTTTGCCACAAGACCGTCCCTCCCGTCTTGAAATGCCCTGCTCAGGTTTGGTGAGGTGCTGGAGTTCTGCTGTATTGAACGTGACACACTACACACGTTCTGGATCACAAGGCCGAGTCCCATAAAATTGACGAACGTAAAGTCAAGAAGCCAAAAGAGACAGAGGAGAGAGGGAGAAGGAGCTGCAGCGTTGCAGCTGTGTGGCATTTCTCTAGGCAGTGGGCTCCTGTGCTACTTCAAGACCATAACATATTTTTGCTTTTACGAATGCAGTTTATTTTGCAAATCAAGGTGATTGCACACATTTCAGCTTGTCAAATTTTCAGCCTTTCAACCATATGTCTGTCGACCTTATGGACTACCAACTTTATGGGATTCAACCATATGTCCAGATCCCGATATATATGAAGGCCAGTTCTAACATAAGAGCTTTACGGTAGTAGTGTAGTAAACCATAATGTTTGCAGATGGCTGTAATAAAATCATTCAGGAGAGGAAAGGTGCAGGGACGTAAAGCCTTCAAAGCTTCTTCTCCTGAATAAACAATTTGATCTGAATAATGTAGTGGTGGGAAGCACATTCCGCCAATGAACTGGCTGATCTAGTCCAAAATGTTGCTTTTAATTTTCTTTCCTAATCCCACGTGTATTTTAACTTCCTTTTGTATTTTCCTTTGTGGGATTAGCTTAGAATCTGGAAGAAAAGTATAAGGAAAAATAACAGAGTAAAGGATTTTGTTTTAAAGGCACAGTCCACTTCTGAATTGTAAATTTTTCATCAGTGAAATGCCAAATGGTTATGTGCGGCCTGGAAGATGTATTAATAGGGAGGTATAAGGTTTTTACTGTCACATGGTGAGATTGAAGGATGATGTGACTTGCTTCATTTCCTGAAGTGGGACTCAGCTTTCAAAGTTAAGGAAAGTTTCCTCCTGAGTAAGCTTTTTCTAACTCTAGGAAGTTGGAGTTTGGTTTATGTCCTGCTGCACAATAACTCACATGATAATTCACATTCCCTTTGTCTAACATAACTTGATATCTCTATTATTTGGGAAGCTCTGGTCCCGTTTTCCCCTGACTGAAACATGCTGAGCCGATGTGTCCCCCTCAGAGAGCTCTGCCCTGGCTGACAGTGGGGAAGGGAGCACTGTCTGTAAGGGGAACCATGGCCAGCATAGGTGTGATGGAAGGTCTTTTTCAAACCAAAGTATTTTTTAAGCTGACAATCCGCAGTGAGCTTTGCCAAACTTCCTCGAACTAGACAAAAATCAGTTCCTACTCAGGAAAGAAAGGAACCTTCCCCAGGCATTAACTGGGAAGTGAAAAAGTGAACTGCAACCTGCCTGTGTCGCTGGCTTGCAAAATCACAGCAAGAGAAACCCCCTTGAGCTGTTTACTTTCAGATAACATGGTCAGAGCCAGCTCTTGTGCTGCTAACATCAGTAGAAGTTTTTCTATTGGATAAAATGGAGAAGGGCCAGATAGTGTCTAAGAAACGAGAAATACACTGTCACTGTTCCTTCCCATGCCAGACTCTGTGCTGACCAAGTTGCAGCTCTTTCTGAGTGCTAGGGCCTGCCTCACTCCAAGAGGGCTTGTCCTGAGAGATGCTGAGTGCCACAACTGCCATCACAATCAGCCTGAAACCTTGCGTACCACCTACTGACATTCACCCCATCGCATCCAACTGTCCTTCGCCAAGGAACAGCCATTAAGGAAAACTAAAAAGTAAGCTGAACTGAGCAAAAGAATTTTTGAAGGCCTCATGACCTGCCAAACCCTTTGTGGCGCAAATGTGCTCATGAAAGACCATGAAGAACGCATCATGAACCTCGACCCTCCCCTCAGAGCGCGGGTGGCCGCCCTACCTGTGTGCTCGTATTTGTGTCGCAGCAGGGAACTGCTCTTCTGGAATGTCTTGTCACATAAGTCACACGCGTACATGCCACTTTCTGTCTTCTTGATCTTCTTTCGGGACAGACAGGAGTCGGAGTCCGTCATGTCGTCGAGGCCGGACATGTAGTCTGGGGTTCCATCAAGCAATTCTCCCTGCGAGGGAACCACTCGTCAGCGACACCTCCACCGCTCCTTCCCGCGGGGGAACCGACCACCCAGAGAAATTAAAAATTAAAACCACCTTAGGACGGTGGTCCCTCTTAGCCTAGGGACCCGCTGGCAATGAAACTCTGTGTAAATAATGAAGACTTTTCTACTTCTGTGCCTCGAACCAGCGTTCTGTCTCTGAGCACGCTGCAATAACGCGGTTTACGCAAACCGACAGCGTTTACCACATCAGCACTAAATGTTTTCAAGGAGCAGGAGGTGCAAAGGGGGAGGCTCTTCATGGCCACCAAAAGGTGTTATAATATTTTACAGAGGTAAGTGTAAGCAACAGCTAGGGGATCGCTCCTTTCAAAACACCAAAACTTGGGTGTATTCTGTATCTGTGGAAAGGTTTTAATTGAATTTTATATTTAGGTACAAATGTTATTATTATGCAATCCATTTAAATGTATGTCTCCCGACTAAAGGCCTCAAGCTATATTTTTATATTTAATTTTGTAATTTGAAATAGGGAATATTAATAACACTTTTTATCAATGTTCTATCTATGTTAAAACAGCCTTCAGCATTAAGCAATAATGAATGTGGATCAGTAAATTATTAAATTTCTTGATATTTATTTTGTCTTGATCCAAAGAGAGTGCAAACTTGCATGATAACATACATTTCCATTTGCTATCACACAGTTCAGTTTTCTTACACTAGGTTTGCACTAATTAATATTAGAGAAGATTAAATAGGCTTAAATACATTTACAAAGAGGGCAGATGTACTGTAAATTGGAATAGTGGAACAGCTGTTATGGAGGTGCAGTGCTATTTATGCTCCTATTGTGCAAAGAGGGATTACAGTCTGTAATGTAAAACCATACCTGATTTTCACATTTGAAACTATAAAACATTTACTAGTCAGTAAAATTACTAATAGACCGTAACAGGACATAGGGGAACAGGCACAAATGTAAAAAGAAATTATTAATCTATAATCAGTTAATCTCATTTAACTAAACTCTGTACATTATATCTGAATACACCCAGCAAAAAGCTATAAAAGTATCAGACTTCTGTGGAGCTGCTCTTTGCTACAGCCATGCCAGAGACAAAATCCTTTGCTATACCTGCACTGACTCTGGGACAACCTGAGGGAAGGATTAAGGGCTGTACCCAGGCACGAAGAAGTGCTGACCCAGATTATGTGTCCAGGGAAAGACTTTGTCTGCGATTAAGGGCCCTGGCTTGCTACCTCTCCAAATAATTTCATTTAATCTCTGCGTTTTTTCAAAGCTGTTCCAGATGACTGGCAGGATTAGAGGACTGGTAGTCTGGGAAGGGCAGCAGGTGGGCTGAAGGAAGGGGCTACAGGTCAACTTTTTTCATCCCCCAGACATTCATGAGAAGAGAGAACACCTTTCCCACACGCAGTGGATGACCAACCCCCCAAAAACACGGAGAAAAAAGCTTTGAGGGCTTTCAGTGGAATACAGTGGCTATGAGGCCATATGGACCTCTGCTTAGAGGAATACAGCTTTGCTTCCAAGTGTGGGAATGGCCCCCAGGGGGTCTCCGCTGCTCCTTTTCCCCATGGTGAGATGTAGTTATGCCCTGAAGAGATAAGAGATAAATTTCCCTACAAAGTTTTCTTTTTTTTTTTTTTTTTTTTTTTTTTTTTTTTTTTTTTTCCCTTTAGGATGGGATTTTTCACAGACATTATTATTATTATTATTTCTATTTAGATACCTATCTAAGAAGAAACAGCTGAACTCTTAACAGAACAAAACCATCAAGCATTATTATGCCTGTTCAAAGTTACTGGTACTGCTTCTGAACCCAGGCAGAGGTACTTTTAAGGTAACTGCAGTTCATTTTCCTACTCCACCACATTTTTGCAAGTTCAGACTTAAATAAACTCTGCTAATTTTGTCAGAAATGTTGACTGCAGCTTTGGGGTTTTTCTTCTGTGAGAGGACATGTCACAGAATGCTAAATTCTAGCCTTTTGGAGGAAAAACAGTTGCAACAATTTACCTGAAATCCTTGTTTCCGCTGGTACTTTCTCCTTTGCTGCATATCGGCAAAAGTAGCTGCTCCAGTTGGGTAGGTATAGGCCATATGTGGTAGGAAGCTCATCTGATCTAGTCCTGGGTATGGTCGCAGCCCAGGGATACTGGTCTGGACTGGTGGCATAAAAGTGGCTGGGGGAAATGCGCTCTGTGGTGGAAGTGTTGTGTATAAAGGTTTGGCACTAAATGGGTTCATACCAAATACTGGGTTAGTGCTTTTATCCAGATTATTTGAATTAGAAAACTCCTTCTTGATAAAAGTCAAGTTCAGCGGCTCATCTGAGTTTTCAGATGATGAAGAAACACTGTTGTGTTCTAAATTTACACTATTAGATTTTGTTTTGTTCTTTGTGGCTATAATACTTTTGGGTTCCTTCATTTGTTTTGGTAAAGACAAGTCCAAAGGCTCAGCCTGAAGCTCCTCAGAAGAGAAACTGTTTGGAGTGTAAGAACTACTGTGGGAGTTTTTAGAAGATGTGGAAGAAAGATTTAAAGGAGAAGGAGTATTGCTCCTAGAGTGGTCCAATTTATCAACTGGCTTAATATTGGTAAAATGAGGAGGTTTTGTTAGCCTGAGAGGAGTATCACAATTAGTAACACTGTTATGGAGTTCAGCTATAGATGGTGAAGTTATAGAGTCCACAGGCTTTATTGGAGATCTGGCTGACAAAGAGTCTTTAGTGGGAGTGTTGTTGGTGGCAGCCAGCGCCACCTTGGCACTGGCCCTTTCCAGTGATGGTGACCTGGAACTTGAATACTGGTAGACTTTTCTTTGTTCAAACCATTCCTTCACAAATTCCTGAGGAAGGCCAACAGCAATGGAAATTTTCAGTAGTTCATCAGAGTTGGGTTCCATATTCATAGCATAATACGCTTTAAGTACAGACATGTGGTCCTTGTATGGGTTGATGGGGCTAGTCATTCCTTTCTCAGAAAGTACTGATGACAGCAAGAGGGTTTGCTTATCAAACACTCCAGGTTTGTTGGGAACCATGTTCTCGTGAGGCTGAAGGACTGCCTTGATTTCTTCGTTCATTTTACACAGGTAACGCTCATGCTGATGCAACGGAATGGGACCAGGAAAGCTTTCTTTACAGAACTGGCATGAAAATGGAGTGGATACGTTGTGGTTCTCTATCATCTTGTCTTCAGTTACCAGGTCTATTAGGGTTCGCAGCTTCTCTTTTTTAATGTTATTGAGCTGCCTCCTTGAGTCTGTGGTTAAGCTCTGGAGGCAAGCTTTGGCTTCATTGACTTTCTCTAATGTATAGTCAATAATACTTTTAGTGGCACCATTATGACTTACTACTGGAAGACCCACGGGGGGAATATTGGGGGAGGTAACTCCTTGTTCCTCGGCTTGAGAGCATGAATCCTTCATGTGGTAAACCTTCAACTTGGAGATCTCTTCAGCCTTGCAGTCCATTTTCTGCCTGGAAACCGTGTTGTCCACAATCTGTAGGACCTTCTGCACCTCGCTTAAGTTACTGCCTACCGCAGGAAACCCGAGCAGTGGTGCTTCCATCCCTACACCTAAGTGCTGCATTGGACTCTGAGCAGAAGCGTGAACTCCTAAGGGGCTGGTTGCTCCAAGTCCACCATTCATAAAAGGACTAGTTGCACTAAACCCATGTGAGGCCATAAGAACCTTGTATTCATTGAAATCTAGTGGTTCTGTTTTAATTTTCAGTAGGCCTGTTTGTTCAGACATACTAAGTGGTTTGCCATTCTCCAGCTTGTTTCTCAGCTGTGTAATGGCTGAATTAGTAGGAGAGGAAGATACAGAGTTAGGAGAAGAACCCGTCTTGATATTGTTTCTCATTCTGCCATTCACAGAGATCAAACCAATACACTTCTTGCTGCTGATGTGCGAACTGTAGGAGCCAGAATGGGAGAAACGTTTCTTGCAGTTTGGACACTCATATGGTTTTTCACCTAAAATGATAATTAAAGCCAAATGTTAATTATCATTGTTGCTGCCATAATTGCAAGCGATCGCATTTGATGCCTAACCGATTGACTGTGTATCCACTGATTAATAGTGAGGGAATTCTAGGAATAAGGCCACACACCACCACTGCTTTACCCTCCTCTTTCTATCGGTCTTGAGGTCAGTTTGGGCCCACGGTCTCCAGCTGGCAACGACCATCAAGGTATGAGACTGGCTCCAGACTGACCAGGGCAAGTCACAGGTGAGTACCCTGTGGGCAAGGGAGTAAAATCAAATCAAGAATGTTCAAATTGGTCCCTCTTCTTTTTTTTTTTTTTTTTCCCCTCCTGAAAAATGGAATTTTCACTGGATATGAGCACGGTGTGACAAACTGAGTCCCGCTGTTAGAACCTCCACGTCAGCACTGGTAGAGCCTGTGCTTGAGCAGAGCCTGGTGACATTTTGTGTTGCTGAATGCTGTGTCAAGCAGGGGAGCCAAAACGCCCAAGTCATTCAATCTGAGACGCTTGGCTCTCACTCGTTATCCGAGAATATGAGTTGCATTTCACTCGGGGGGGGACTTTTTTGTTTTGGAAAATATAATGGACTCTTCAGGTTCCGACTGCACGGCAATGAATGAGCGCTTCTGAACTCAAACTGCCAAACAATCTATATTATTTGCAGGAAGCTTTACTATTTCCAAATCTTTCAGCGAGACCGTGGTATTAACAGCATGATAAATGAGGATGACTCAGATATCACTTATGAAATACCTTAGTAGCTCCAAGAAGCCAGAAGCAGAACTGTGTAAATTTTAAGCGGTCTTTAAAACTCAGCTAATTAAACAAAATGCAAATGAGCACACCAGCACCTCCGCTACTCACCACTGTGAATTCGCAGGTGTTCCTTCAGATGGTGTTTATATTTGAAGGCCTTGCCACACTCAGTGCATTTGAACTTGCGATTGCCTGCTCCTTGGGTCAGCATTTGGTGCTGGGAGGAAAAGAAGAAAAAAAAGAAAAGAGATACCAACATGAATTTTATGCAAGAGAAACCATGAATTTCAGGCTTAAAAAACAAAAATGAAATTAATGTGCCTCTGAATTCATCAAGCGGACCAAGAGGTCTGCATGTACATTTATTTGTCTCATCAGTGTTGCAATAAAAATCAAAATGTTGGCAGTAAACCGAAACAAATGAGAAAGTACTTTCACATGAGCATTCGATATTTGCTTTAGAATTATTTCCTAAGTCTCTCATCAGAAATGTGTTGCTTTAAGGTATCTTACGATGAGAGAAACAGTTTTATAAGAAGATTTGTGGCTCTTAATATTCCTAGCAGATTCTGAACATGTGGGACTCGGCTTGTTTAAAAATTCTGTTTACTGCGTGTGGAGGAAAGAGAGAAACACTGTCGTTAGTGGCATTTCGTGTAAGATTTAGTTCATTATCAAGCAGAGAAGACTGCATCTTCGGCATGAGCTGCTGCTGGAAATGTTTTTTTAAAATCACAGAGCAGCAGGAAAGACTTGAGCTACCTTTTGTGCCATGTTTTCCCCCCGGTGCTCTTCTAAGGGGTGAGGGAAAGTTGAAAGTTAAAAGTGGTGTAAAGATACAATCAAAGGCAGCTGACCTTTTTGCAACAAGCAAGAAAAGCCCCATGACTTTGAATTTGGAGAGAGGGAAAAAAAATAATTAATTAAAAAAATAATTATTATCTTGATGACAACATCCAGCCAACCACGCTGGATGCTCAAGGTAGGAGGTCAGCCTTTTGCAGGCAGCCACAACAAGACAAAAGCCTTTCGCAGGGGCAGGGAGTGTGGAGAAAAAAAAAAAAAAAAAAAAAAAAAAAAAAAAAAAAAAAAAAAAAAAAGGGGGAAAAGAAAAAGAAAGAAGGGGGAGAAAAAAAAAAAAAAAGGCAGCGCCGAAACGGTATGACAACTGCGAGGGTGTGCTGCCTCTTCCCACATTCCTGGCGAGACAGATGGTGTTACATGGGACACAGGGAGGTTTGTTCAAACAGCAGCAACCTTCAAAGATCAAGCAGAGCCCAGCCCGCCGCGCGCCATTGAGGGACCCGCGCTCATATGTTGCTGAGTTGCATAAACAAACAGCAACAGCTGTTTTGTCTCCCCCCATCGCCCTCCGAGGACTACTATAAACTTTAGTTGTGCCACTGTTAATATGATACAATCATTTTAATTTACTAATTGTAAATGCCATGAGCAAATGAGGGGACTTTTCAACACCAAAGCTACCATTCATAATGCGCCAGTACCAGCGCGCTCTCGCATGTGAAATTTCAGGCGCTTACGTTGGATAAATATCGAGGCGGGTTTTTTTCCCTCCCCTGGTGTTTTTAATGATACGAAGCAAAAGAAAGAACCTTACAGTGGATCAGGTTGGGAAAAATATACATGGGTTTCTCTACTGGAAAAGCCATGGGAAGGAAAGAATAGGAGAAAGCGCTCTGGAATAATTTATATTGATTTAAGATCAAGCAAAAGATACGGTTCTCTTAAAAAATGCTAATTGCAAAAATCGCGTGATTAGGAAGATGTGTGTTTGCCTAACTGCATTTACCTTATGCTGGGAAAAACCTACCAAGAGAAATACAGCTGATCGTGATTTTCAGGTTTTTAAGGAAAATAAATACTGCATAAAGCCTTTATAATTTGACACAATGCACGCAACTATTTATTTAACTTATAACCATGCCATTTGACTTTCCATTAGAGCCCTCCTCAAGATGGGTTTTCAGAAGTAGTTCTCCAGCGAGGAGTAGCTTCCATGCTGGTGTGTAAAGAGTTTTGTGGCACAGGTCTATGCCCAGCCTGTTTAGGAGCACTAGGGAAGCTCAGTCACCTGTTTGAGACACGCAGGATTTCCTTAAATGCGGCACTGATATAATATTACACGTATCCCATCGAGGAAAAAACTACTTTGATTTATTGCAGATACACTGCCGGGCTATACAGATGAAAGCCATGCCCAGTTCTAGGGGCACAATCACAAATGATAGCCTGTATGTACTGTAGGAAGAGCTCTTCTCAAAATGTGTAATTATGTTTAACAAACTATTATACACAATGCACGTAATTTCATGTGATTGAAAAGGTTCCTCAAAAAGTAATGAAAAAATATTAGTGGATCTTTTAGTACGTCTTGGAGTTCCTATCTGCAACACTGCAAAGTAAAACTAGGTGAAAAATGGAATTAAAATTGCTGAGATGTTTAATAATGTATAATTAAAATGCTACAGTTTCATTCACTTTTTGAGGAACATAAAAACGAAACTAAAGTCAAGTTAAAGTGCAAATAAAATTTCTAAATTAGAAATTAACACACTCATTCGATCGTGAACATAAGACTATTAAATCATATTAGAAGAGACCATCAAAAAATCATTTAGACCTCAATTAAAGCTATTACCATTAAAAGATCTGCATCTTCAAAATGCCATGAAAAATTAATAATGATTGCCAATCAAAGCAATATCGTTTCTCTAAGGGGTTATTACAGAAAGAAATCACTTAAAACCAGCCCCCCACCTGATCTGTCCCTGGCTTGTGTGTCACCATATGCCGCTCGAGCTGGGTGCGGTAGGCAAACGTGTAGTTACAGAGAGGGCACGAGAAGTTCTCCTCGTTCTTCTCGTGGCGGTACTTGATGTGCTCCTTGAGGGACGTCAGGCGCTTGTAGCCCCGGTCGCAGTAGGGGCAGGTCAGCAGTTGGGCGAAGGCATCTGGAGTTCCAGGTGGCAGGTCTGCGTCCCGGGATGGTGGGGGGGGAGGTTAGAAAGAGAGGCAGGCCAAAAGGTCAGCAAATCAATGGCAGCTCATGGGCTGATTGCCCGGGATGGTATGAGAGGAATCGCCGCAATCTGCCGCCCGGGAGGGAGGGACGGCGCTTCCAACCGGCGGGCGGGAGGCACCGGCACCCACGCACGCCCACGGCAGACTCGCAAGACCCGCTCTGGACCCCGCCGGGAAATTAATTACGGGCATCACTCCTCCCGCAGACCTGGCTGGCTGGAAAACTAAGAAATACTTTTCCTGATCAATTGGCAATTTGCATTCCAGCCCCAGCTCGTTTCATTACTTATGCCATTGACCAAATCCTTCCTACCAACGCTTCTCCGATTATTTATCAAGGCACCAGAGAGCAATAGGCCTGCTGCCCCGTCTCTTGTTGCATTAAAACTCTATTAAAACTCCCCAAACTCCCAAGCAGAGCAGCAGCCTTTCTCCCCTTTAAATTCAGCTCTTCAGTTCACCCACCAAATAATACAAATGTGCTGACTAAAAAATCACAATACACTGAAATTACAGCCCCAATCTTTGCTCATGAAATTCCATGCCGCTGCAGCTGTTCTTCAATTTTTAAGGTAAACACCCAGGCATGTAGTGCATTTATAATTGCAACAGCTGCACGAGGTCAGGATACTGGCTAAAAATGAATTACAGTCTCACCATTTTCTTCTTGCCCATTGGCCTCTGGAGTGCCAAGGCGAGACAGTTCCTCGGGGGCTTCAGGGTAAATAATGGCTGTGTCGCTGCGCTGCAGGTACTCCGCTATGCTGACTGCATGCCCATCCCCTTCCTCCAGTTTCCTTTTGGCAAAATATTCCTCAAAGTCCGACGTGCAATTTGCGCTCTTCACTAAAATGAGAGAAGGGGAAAAGAAAGGGGGGGGTTGAGTGAATCCTCTCCAAGAGCTTGGGTTGGTCAGCAACATTATGCACAGGTTGAGCAGATGGGCTTGAGCTACAAAGGCTGGGGCTGCAGCTGGATCCTTGCTCTCATCGGTCTTGCTCTAGCTCCTAATAAAATTAATGTGGGCTTTCCACCAGCGTGGATGGAAGTAAGGGCAGGCAGTTAAATTAACAAGAACACGGGCTCTACGGGGCAGCAGGAGAAGTTTATGAGCCTTGGGTAATGCAGGTAATCTTTCATTGCTGGAACCTGAACCTTCAGAGGGCTCCTGGGGACCCACGGCTTTTGGCATGAGCACAGCTCAACCTACAGGACTGAGCTCAGCTGCCCCCAGATCCTGCAGACCCCGAGACAGTCCCCACATGGGAGGTCGTAGTTGCAGGTAGTAAAAGACCAAACTATTTCTCCAAGGCCAGGTCCTGCCTCAGGTTGCTCTTCCATGGCAGGCACAAGAAGAGAATTGTTCGCATCTTCCCTTATTTTTTATTTTTTATTTTTTATTTTTTATTTTTTATTTTTTATTTTTTATTTTTTTTCTCCCCGAAAAGTTAACTTACAATGGGAGAATAGGTTGTTTTTAAAAAAGTATCGCTTCAGGATTTCTACAAATAGAACCACATGTTTGAGACCATAACAGGGATACCAAGCCTCAAACCACTTTGACAGTCCATACAAGAGTTTTCCTTGTTTTCCTTAAATGTAAACCTAATTTTTTTTATTGTCCATGCAATGTCCATGAAACATAATATATGCTCAACCACAAAACATCCTGTTACTAAAAATGTGTTTTTCTCCTCCATGTCAGAACAGTGCCTAAAGAAAAGACATTAAAAACTCTTTGATGCTATAGACAAATAATAATATAATTATACTAGAAAAAAAAAAGGAGTTGATGGTTTTCCTTCTCTAAATTGTTTTTTTGTTTGTTTTTTAATAAGTCTAGTTGGTGGCAGGGTACTAATAAGACTTGTTTTTAACTGACCATAAATGACAATAACAGTTTATGATTGATTAAACTTTTTATGTATTTCTGCTCAGGAGAAATAAGAAAACGAGGCAAAATCATAAACTATTCTTTAGTTCATGTAAAAGTAAAATATTAAATGGCATGACTCTGCAATATGGAACAAACTTATGGAAATCAAAGGGGTTACGTTTTGTAACCACTGGAAATGAGACATTAACCAGCTCCTTGGCGTTTAGAAACGGGTAAATACTTTGCCTCAGTTTCCTACAAACATGCAAGGTGATGCTGGCAGTGAAAACAAGACATGACCTCTGGCTGGGGCACAAGTGGGAACCTGAAGCGCCTGATTTGAAGCGCTGATCTCGGCGTCATCGATAAAAGTAGATATCCGTCTCTGCAAACCTCATCCCTTTAGCCGATAAAATCAAATCCTCTGGCTGAGACAAATATGCCCTATTTTTCATATGAGCTGAGCAGCTTCTCAACTGTTCTGCGGCATTTTAGTGACAGTGACCAAATGGCACAGGGCACGGGACCCCGGTTGTGGAAAGAGACTTCTGTTCCTATCGCAGCAGTTTTGCAGGGAATAGCTACACCACCACAGAGCTCCTCTTGGTCCTTCTGTAGCTCCTGTTATCATTTGCTATTAGCATGAGAAATGATATCTCCCCTTTTAACACCAAAATAAAGCAGCATCTAGAGAAGGGGAGTGCGAGCGTGGAGAACAAGGCTGAGTACATTACCTCCATTTTGTTGCTGGGAACAAAATGGTGGTTACTGAGTACACCTTATACACAGGAGTATCAGAGTAGGTTTAGGACTTTTTTTTTTTTTTTTATCAGAAAAAAAAGCTGAGGCATTGTTTTTTACACAGGAAAGCCACCTTTTCATTCCCCTTGCTATGCCTAGATCTTCCAAGTGTTGCAAGATCATCCACCTTAACACTACCCCTTCTCCACTCCTTCTCTTGGTTTAGCAATAGATCCAAGGAAAACAAGTTTATTTTTACCAAATTTAGGCCGTGAGCCAGTAAGTGCTACCTGTGAAGCAAGGAAAGGGAGCTTTTCTACAGAGAGGAGAAATGGGAGCAGGAAGAGAAAAGGGTGGGATGGTTCCATGGGATGGTTTCCATGTGTCCTCCTTCTCCTCCAGGCAAGCTGTGAGGTTTTGGAGTTTGCAACTGCATTTATAGTATGGGGATTCAAACCACAGAGCAAGGCTTGAATCAGTATTAGGAGCTTCCATCCCAAACTTGAACCCAAATGAGGTTCTTCCTTCCTGCCCCCAAGTCTATCTGGAGGCTGATCCAACAGGCTGTGGAGGACTGCTGCGATTATTACTGGCCTTGGCTTCCTAATTCTCTGGATTATGTAGCTTCTATGTCTGTGCATGCAATCCAGGAGCTAAAGCAAATGTTTATGTCTACATTGTAAACCCCTAAAAACAAGGGGATTTAGTGGAAAAGCTGACAGATCCTTAACTGAAACAATACAACCAGTGCTGCAACGCTGCAGATTAACACAAATAGCGAAAGGTGACCATGTGGATCTGGTTTCTCACCAGCAATGTTACTGACAATTCAGACATGGCTGGAAGCTCACCCAGTGTTACTAAAAAGACCCATCTGATAACCATTAGGCTTCTCTCTCGATTTCTGGGGGGGAAGACTTGCTTCCCCACTCCATATCCTAATTTATTTTCCATGCACAAAGCCACGTTCCCAGAGTCCTCGTGGGCTGACACTGCACACACATTGCACATCCTCCCCCTGCGACGCAAGAATTTCAGCGGGATCTACAGTGTGTGACCTCACCAAAGAAGTCTTTTTTAAATTAATTATTGGAGCCTGGAGAGCAGAAATATTTTCAGGTCCAAAAGCTGATGTGGCTGCGTCACATAAAATTAGAACACATTAAGGAAAGCTATCTTTGGAGGCATTTAGGACCTTTCAAGATAAAGTGAGAGAGAGGTTCAAGGAGCTTGGGAGACCAGTTATTTTGTGTGGGAACTCGTCCTGCGAGATGGTGATAGCTGCCCTTAATCGCAAACAAAGCTAATAAAACCACAGCCTTCATTAGCCAGGAAGTGAGAGGCCCCCATTGGTACACACAGATTACAGCCTGAAAACGGCCTGTCCTCCAACCTGCCAAGTTTTACTTCTGTTTTCCTCCCCCTGAAAGTTTTTCTTTCCCTTCTTTAAATTATATTAAAGAGATCTTTACTTGAAGCTTGTCAGATCAAAACCAGGAAAATTTTTCTGTTTGGTTACAGGGATTTTGTTAATCTATTTTCTGTGAACATCCCACTTGCAATAACCCTAACAGGTAAAATAAAATAAAACATAAGAATTTTTTCATTCAGATTTTAAAAACCTCTTCTGTTAAATATCACGTCTTCAAGTCACCATCGCAGAACTCCCAAGAAATATTTACAAATTCATTTAGCAGGATCAAAGAATAAAATTTTCACTCTAATGGTCACTTTTGCATTTCTACTATACTACGGCTCATTATAAAAATGCAGCTGATTATTGTATGGATAACAAGATTTCTCTTTAAGTACCACTAGGAAGTGACCACTCTGACAATAGCAGAATAATTTAATGGAGACTTTTCCTTTTAGTTTTCTTCCTCTGCTAATGACTTTCTGCAATGAATTTGATGTCAAAAATGAGCCACAGTTATTACACGCACCTACAGAAACTCGGTGGTTGGATGTATCTGAATGACTCTAAAAATGTGTCTCCTATCTCTGTGCTCAGCCCAGGTCACGGAGCACTGCGAGATCTCGTGTCAAGAGGGACAGGCACGTTGTACTAAACAAAAGTAACCTCCTTGGCTCATCTGGAAGAACCCATGTTAATCTGTAGGAAGCCCTAACTGGCTTTCCCAGAGACCAGGAGGTCACTGTGGAGTGGCTTTTGCCGAAGATGGAGTCACTGATCCAACGTTTTTCCGTGAGTCTCACCTCAGCTATGTTACTGAACATCAGTATTAAATCCCCCTGCTACCAGTAGGGTAAAAACTGAAGCCAAACACTCAAGACAGGCTCAAAGCCTATAGAGAGGCTGAAGCAGAAAACTTTGAACACTTCCCAGACTATCTGAGGAAGGATTTACAATGGCTCAGGGACTCAATTCTTCCGTTTCCTCCTCAAATAATCGTTGGGGCACTTCAACAGGCAAGTTGGGGGAGTTCTTACTCTGCATGAAGAATGCTGCAGCTCCTCATAGTCACCTGGCATCTTCCACTCAAGATGAACAGACTGGCAAAGGCTTTTAGTTTATCAGATTATTTAATTAAATGATCTGACATTGCTCTTAAAAGACTATGGAGACAGCAGTGATTAGAGAAACATGTTTTACCCAACCTGCCAAGGCATAAGCCTCCGCTGCAGAAGGCTCTGAACACCTCAGTGACAAAAGATTTGAATTAAATACCAGTAGAGCACCAGACAACTCGTGATGGTTACTTGAGCAAGCCACCCATTGCAGCTGGAGTAAAGAGGAGCCTCAGACTTTTGCACAGGACATTTGGGGAAGGAAGGAATTGCCAGGTGCAACACCCAGAGCAGCTTTTGCATTTTGAGCGCAGGCGGCCTAAATGCAAAGTACTCTTTGAGCCACGAGTTTGCTGTGCACAAAGCTGGGCAGGGACAACCCTTATTTTCTCCTTCAGAAAACTGGCTTCAGTAGAGGCAGGACACCCCATGGACCCCAAGCAGGGTTAGCAGAGGGGTCATCATGGTGGAGGTCGGTGACACCCTGGCCCCAGAGAATTGTTGTGAGGCCAACACTGAGCTGGGAGACAAGGCCATCAGACACAGGAAGGGAAGGGGCTAAGAGGACATGAAGTCCTCCCCTTCAAGCAGACCACATTGCAAGTATGAAAGAGTCAAGGCCTGTTATGGTAAGGAAAATATGTGCAAAGGAAGTCACATGGACTGATAGGGGACCTCAAAGGCTCTGGTAATGGTATTTCAGATAAGCATCAAGTCTTATTTCTGAATCAGATGTCTTTTAAAGTCCCATTTCTCCAAATGCTAAGCACAATTTGTCACTTTATTACCACCTCTTGGAAATAAAACAAGCTTTTAAAATACATATGTGTAGCCAGTTCTGCACAGCAACACCATTTAGTACCTACGTAATGATGAACTGTGCCTGGGTGCCACCCTCCTTTCATGCATAATAAATCTAATGGATGAAGAAAGCAGTGACATGGTTTTATTTTCCTGTTATTTTCCCCCTCAAAAATGACAAAGTAAATTTCTTGTGTTGCTTAATAAGAGCATTGGGGTTTTATGTGGGTGTTGCCAACATTAGGAAAGTGTGAGTAATAAAATGCTTGTGAGACTTAGGTACCACCTTTTACAGTAATATTTGTGGAGGATATTACCTTTGAACTAAATCTCACAATGGAATGCATAGAAATGTAGTTATACTAGAAAACTCTTAATTATAACTGTGTAAATCTATCTGCAACATCTCAAATTGTGACTGAATGCAGAAGAAACACTGGGTGATGTATGACATTCAGCTGTGCTGAGGATGGAGTGGGGCCTTTTGGAAAGAACATGGTAAACCCCTGAATTCGTCTGGATTAGAAAATACTAACAGAAACCTTTTGCTGGTTTGCTCTGCTACAGAAAAAAAAAAAGGAGATGGCTCAGAGGTGATGCCTGTTAAATATCTCTGTCCCCTTTCTTATTCCCCCAAATGTATTGATTTATAAGAGGAGGGGAAAGAAAGAGATGCAGAAAGTGTGGGGGGAGATTAGCCAGAAACATTATAATCTCATAAATATGCATTTAAAGTGTGTGTGTCTGTGTATCTGTGTAAGGGGTTTATGTGTGTCACGCTGAAAAGATATTTTCAGTCTCTGAAGTAGAGAGAAACTGTGCACCATCTGAATCCGGGGCTGCCAAGGAGGGTGCACCCCATCCTCATTACCAAGGTCTTTGTAACCCTCCCATTAAAAAACTACTGTATCTTGGCTCAGCTCCTTTAAACTATCCGAGGCTCACCCTCACTGGGAAAACATCTCCTCGTGCTGCTGAGAACTATTATCTCACAGGGATGCAGCTAAAAAGAGTTGGGGGCTAAAACCTTGCAGGGCATGGGAGAGGGTAGCAAGGACTATCATTGCAGGAGTTGGTGGCTGCGCTCTTGTGATCAGTCTATGGGGAGAAACTAAAAACCGGGAGAATTGCACATATTTTTCCAGACTGCCCAACTGAAAACAAGTAATAAATTGTTTTGTCACTCTCACTCTTCATGCTCAGCTAGTTTCGCGTGCGACCAAAGGGAAGGGGTGCTGGCATCATGCAATACCTTACCTGTACCATTGTTTCCGGTGGTCTGAATTGTGGCTTCAGGCCCCATAGTGTCATAATCTTCCTTCATTTCTTCTGTGAAATAAAGCATGCACACTTTTTAGCATGGGCACGGCAGTGAAAGCCTCACAAAGCTGGGGAGCACACTGCGGTGCCGGGGGAAGATCCCACTCGGGCAAGGAGAGAAAAGAGCTGTTGTGGACCTCTATACAATGGCTTTGTTCTGGGAAGTGAATGAGTTCAGCGGTGCTGGAGGGGTGAAAACTTATTTACTTTAAACATGACAGCAAGTGGTGGAAAACAGAGCTGTTTGTTCGCAGCCAGTGAAGGGCTTTTCCCAATATAAAATCTAATAAGTATCCGGGTGAGAAAAAGGGAATTTTTTTTGTTCTTTTTTCTTCTACATGTTTAAAGGAAATAATCAGTTAACAGACCCTGTGAGGTCTATACCTGGAAGAAAATGCAAATACAGGAGGAAGATGTAAGAACTTCTTCTATCTCCCTTTCTATCTATCTATCGTCACACAGATCTGAGCTGTCATCGTCATTTTAACCTCATTTGAGGCACAGTGTTTATTAATATCAACTGGTGCAGAAATGTGACAAATTTTCAAGTGTGGGCAGTTCTTCTCTGCCCCTACTATTAGTTTGCATCTTCTGTGCCCTGACAAAGTTGGCCTTTATGGCCATAAATTGGATTAATTCACATGCAAATGAGCATGACGTGCAGAATTATTTACTATGTATTTCTCATGGATCAGTTTACTTTCCATGAACCCAGGGGTTTGGAGTGAGTTAAAATAGCATTTGGAGGAGGCTGGATGCAACTCCATTGCTGGGGAGAACACTTTTTTCCTGGATGTTTCAGCCTGCCTTGCATTGCCTGTCAAACTTGGTTTCTTGCTGCTAATTTGTTAGTTCATGTGCAACAGGTATTCACACATACAGCCAGGAGAAGATTTAACCCTCCAAAGGATTTTCACAGGCAAAAAAAAAAAAAAAATTATACAGAGCGTTTCCTTCTCGCCTTTTCAACTCCTAAATGCCAGCCTTTCTTTATCTGAAGATGTGTACAAACATACAACCCCTCCCTTTTTCTTTTTTTGAGTGAGAGAATTTAGTAATTGAGATTTAAGTGAAAAAAAATCTGCTTTTATCTTTCACTGAGCTGCACTTACAAGAAATAAAATGGCAAAAGGAACTCAGAAATGGTTCAACAATGACCAAATAAATTAAAAAAAAAGAGAGAATTTCCCAGAAACAAGCACCAGTCGATGATGATTCAGGAAGATGGATGCTGCTCAGCCAATCAAGTGATAGACTGGCAAGAAGATCAAAGCATGCTATTAAAATCTTATTGATACATGAAGCATTAAAA
>NW_020955487.1:389177-397100 GCF_003031625.1 Empidonax traillii | reverse complement strand
AAAAAAAAAAAAAAGAGGCAAAGTGAGAGAGTTAGAGAAAAAGAGGGAGGGAGAGAAAGAGAAAGAGAGAGAGATAAATGATTTATGAACAGCCCTTGAGGAGTCCCAAATATCAGAACAATCTAAACATGCAATGAAGTCATGTCTCACTATATAGGGTCAGGAGCAGAACATCCATCACCTTCACAGGCCAACAATACTTCACAACCTTTAGGGTTCTCTCTCACAAATAGTAGTAAATACTTTTAAACTAAATAAATAACTGCTGTCAACTTCACTTACAGAAGCCCTCTGCCATCTTTTGCAGAGCTGCATTAGCCAAGGATGCCCGAGTCCACAGCGCAGCCCCTTGATGTAATTCCTCAGTCAGGTAAAACAATTTTAAACTGCCGCAACAATTATTCACGTGGGTAAAGACAAGGCTGTGAGGATCCTTCTCCACACTAATTACACCTATTTCAGCACTGCTCATGCCTGGGGATTTTTCCTTGCTCTTTCAGACTTTTCTGAAGTTTGGTGACTAACTATGTGTGTTTGCTGTTTCTGTGTGTCAAATCAGACATAGGAGTATTTAAAAAAACCCGGCCTCACCGTGTGAAATTCAATATAATATCACCACAACCTTTGCTTTTCCATTTTCAGAAGTTAAGTGTTGTCACACAAACACACCTCAGCAGCCTAGTTCTGCCTTTACAGGAAAACAAAAAGGATTTTTTTTTTTGTAGTTATAATAATTGACAATAGTTTCTTTAAATGTGGGTCACTGGGCAAAGCATGCTTAATGCATTTCAAGCTGATTACTATTTTCTCACTCATGATGCATAAAGTTGTACTCAGTGTCGAGAAATGAAAGCCCTCCTACACAATGTATCTGAACTTCAGACTCTGTTCTTTCCACTGGGTCAAGCAAGAGACTTAAAGCTTCACCCAAACCTCATGTGTGAGATGGAGCTACAGAGACAGCACGAAAACAGGTTGTTTCAAATCCACAGGGAAGAACCCAAAGAAAACCTCCCTGCAACTCCATCAACAGAAGGGAAAACACTCCAATGGCTGGCTCAGAGCAGCCACTCATTTCACATCTGACTCTAAAAGCGTAGCAAAAAAACCAAGTGAAGAGCAGCGATAAATGTTGAGATCAGCGCTGGCACCCAAAACGCCACAGGAATTAAGGACAATTCTGTGAAAGTTGCCAAAGCAAAACCTGCTCATAATTACACCCAGGTACTACCCTGGGCTGTGGTGGTATTTGCCATTTAGTGCTGTGTTTACATGGTAAGGCATGGATCAGACCAGAGGAGAAGTATCTGAATCATTGGCATTGCATTTCATTTTGTGCTGAATCATATTCAAGTTTCATTTTCAGTTCATGGGTTACCAGAGAGTGCACAGCTCAGACTTCAGAACAACTGGGACCTACACAAGTATGAATCTCAAAAAAACCCACCACCAACTATATGCTTTATCTCTGATGAGTGTTCTTTTCAGTGGAAATTGTTATATTCTAGCAAACCTTCTCCATGCCTCCTTAAAATAAACGATACTCCCAAATGCTATCATCGGACAGATTAATTTTACAGTCACATTTAAGCAAACAAGATGTTCTTTTTGCTGTCTGTAGGAAGACATTCCTTGCGTTATGTACTTTTTCTTCTGAACAATGCGATGGCAGAACTACATGTGACATTTTCTTCCCTAAATGGTACCTGCTGAAAAAATTCCACCATTAAAAATGGCCCACGCTAACATTTAAATGTTGATAATAATTAGCCTGACATTTGAAATACAGTGGTTGCAGTGTTGTCTTGAAGATGTTCTGCTCAACATTACCTAACTAGCCCCTTTTCATACTTATGTGCTCTCTGTACATTATTCTGTCAGTTACTGAACAAATAAGACATCAGTTGCTAATGTATTAACATGCAAAAACTACGCTTAAGGGCCAAACACTGCCCCCAATCCACAATGTAACTCCCATTGATGTCAACTACTGTTAAGGTTGTGACAACCAGTAAAAGAAGGGAGCTGAAAAGTAGGGGATCAATTTTCTCCCTGATCTGCAAGGAATTTATGCAAACAGCTCCCTGCAGAATGAGGGATGGGAAAGGCAGGGTGTGGGTCGTGCCACCGGATGGGAGCTGCTGGCTTCCTCCTGCTCTGGCCCATTGTGCACAGCCCCGGCCATGGCATCAGGGTTAAACTTCAGAGGGATGCCCAGTCGCTCCAGGTGTGCTAGATGGTCAGGTCGTGTCACTCCCTGCTTTTTACAAAAGTAGGCGGTTGATAAAAAGTGGCGATAATTCACCGAGCAAGCTGAAGATGAAAGTGTCCACATAAGTACAAAAATATGCCCTTCTTGTTGGGTGCTGAAGAATTGCATAACTCCTTATGACCCGTCTACGTGCAGGCAGCCCTGGCCAGCAGTAGCCAGTGGGATGACCAGGGGAGAAACCATGGGAAAAGCCTTAGGAGAGGCTTGCAGCCTTGGTAGGCCTGGCAACAGGAGAGCAGAAACTGGTTCCTTCCAGCTGGTTCTTAGACATTCTCAACCCATGACCATGTACTCTGCCTGGGTGTGTACACCTGATTTAGGGCAAAAAGACTTGCGTGGGGGTAAGTTCTGCGTGTAGATGAGAGAGCATTTTTTTATGCTTTCTTAGAATCCTGTAATGCTCACAACACGCTGGAGCACGTTAAGTATAAATGATACGATCTAAGAATGGAGTAACAGCATTACCCCTGCATTTCCTTGCTTTTGTCAGCCACAGTCTCTAAACAGAGAAGGCCTTACCTTCTTTGTGTGTGTGTGTGTGTGATTGCATCTCCTCTGTTCTATTACTAATGAGTGTCTCTCATCCTAAGAGGAATGAGGACGACACAAGTGATGCGACAGGAAGCTCAGGGTACACCCACTCTTTTCCCACCAGAATAAACACTGTTCTCAGGGAAGGTACTTTGATAATAAAAATGCATTTTTTTAGAGATTTCTCAGGCAATTGCAATTGCTATGGGAATGGTGACTCTAACAGGATGTGCCTCCAACATGTAGACTCCACAAATAAGAGGGCTTAGGATTTAAAAGATGAAATGTTGCCAACAGACAGGACCTCAGCTGTACTTAAGATGTGATATTAGAAGGGTGTAAAAAATAGAGGAATCTCAAATGCAGGCCTTAAGTGTTGCCTAATCCTGAAGTCCAAAAGCTGATGCTCAGGTCTGTGTCTCACCTGCCAGGTTGCCTTTACATGCCCGTGCCCTGGAATATGCCTTGAGTTAAAACATTTAAACCCACTACAGACTGCAACAGAAAATTGTGATACCATTTTGAACTCCAATAACAAGCCCACTACAAACTTCGACAGGAGATTATGATACTATTTTGAAAGCAGATAACAATCCCCCACTGCAAACTTCAAAAAAGAGAAACTCCTATACCATGTAGGCCAATGACTTCATATTTTCTATTTATATTTTTAGCTGGAGTCCTGAGGCTGCTACCCAAGTTGCACTGTCAGATGAGATATGCTACACATTGGTGAGGCTCTTGGCTCTCTCTTGGCTTCTCTTCTCAGGAAGTGTTTGTTTCCTTGTTCCTGCTAATGACAATGGGATTCATCAAAGTTTATGTATCTTGACCGAGAGACATTAATTCTGGCAGTCGTGTGGTCAACCAGTCTCTGCTACCCTTATGGCTGCCTCTGCACTGCAGTGAGGGGTCAGCTGTTGGATGCTGATGACCAGGAGAAGATCCCTTTTCCTATGAATCTTGAGGGTGTTGATTGAATCACACACCCTAGATTCCCAGACTGGAATTTCTCTGCTGAGTACATACTTTTAAATGGTTACACAGCAGTAAGAGCACAGCTGAATGCTTTTAGAAATATAAATAATTGATTATTTATTTATCCTCCAAGATAGCCTTTTCTCCTGGTAGATTACAGAGCTTGTTCACGGGAGAAGCAAAAGCATAGCCTGGAGGAAAACAATATACTTTCAGCTTTTCCTTGAAGTGAGTATGGAATTGGCATGTCTCTACTGTTCATGATGTTCAAGAAGATGTTGTTGTTGATCAACTGTATCCTTGATATGATTTTGATGAGTTTTAAGTATTTAGGGACATATTTTCTAAGTCTCAATAAATTACATTATCTTATGAGGAATCAAATGTCACAAGAACATTCTCTCCATAATAGTGCAACTTCTCTTTCTCTGTCCAAAACCTGTTTTTCTCTTCCTTTATACATAGACAACTATTCTCAGAGTTATCCTACTGATTAGTTTAAAAATATAAGAATAGTCTAATCTTTTTGAGGACTGAAAAGACAAATGAAGAAAAGATAGAAGAAGAGCAGTTGTGAGCTCTACTGAGAGACTCTCTTATGTTTATTGCCACTTATATCAATTTGAGTCCTGCTCCTAATGAATAGGCATAAAAAAAAATCTTTTTCACTTTTCAAAATCCATGTGTTTGTTCCCATGTTCTAGATATTGGGGAACTAGAAAACAGAGTGGATCTGGCTGCAGAGTCCCTAGTTCACAACATTTATAGGAGAAATCACTAATATTTTCATACCTGCATTTTGACTAAATCACCTGCCTTTTACTTTCGCAGTAATTTTAAATCACCTTATTGATTTCAATAAATTGGCTCCAGATCACTACAGAATTTAGTCCCCTTTCTCTACTGACCGACCGAAAAACCTGGCTGCAGCAAAGACAGAAGAATGCAAGATTTACAGCAGAGAGACAGAGCCAACCCTGTGTTCTGATTAGCAGTTTGGATGCCATTGTTCTGTCTGGAAAACACATGTCATCCTCAGAATCACCCAAGCTGTCCATTGACATCTGCCAACGTATCCTCCATCACCTCTCTCTTTCTTTTTTTCTCACTTTCCCTTCCTTACACCTCTTCCCTCATTTCCCCACGTTTCCGAAATCCCCACAAGTACTCCAACACAGTTAGGAGTTACTCCTTGTGAAAACTGACATGGCTTTCACCCCCTCACACACACACAATATCACCTTCAGTCTCAAGCTGACCACCCCAAAATAACAGAAAATAACCCGTTCCTTTCACTCTTCTCTCGTGTCAGATTTGTGCTGCGTTTCTCTCTGGGGACAGAAATTCATAATAGCCCAGAGGCTTCATATTTTCAAAATTGTCACACTAAGACTTCAGTGCCTCCATGAAAGAAGCAGTAGAAAGAGATGCCTGAAGGTAGGCTGGGAAGAATCCAAAATGATGTCAGGTTTCCTTCTACCTTCCCATCAATAGGGTCTTTGAAGAAGCAGCATCTTCAGAGAAGAAAAAATAACTTTCTCTTTAGTTAAAAGGGCTACCACGGTTTCAGTTTGGAGACTGACAGTTACGTTAGCTTTATTACCTTAAAATCTATACAGCTCATGGTTTTGCTGTGGATGGCTTTGCCTCCACGAGTTTTGATGATGTCCTTGAAAGAGAAATAAAGACGCATAACTTCATTCGGTGTTGACTTTGGAGGTGAATATTTTATCCCCTTTCCTTTTCCTGGCTGTTTGCAAACAGGAGTGATAACTCCTATGCAATACAACTAAGAATTGTAGCAGAGGAGAGAAAATCAAAGCTTTTACTGGACTAGAACAGCTCCGAGTCTGATAGTTCTCCTTCCTCACTGAGCTGACTGATGATGAGGGACAGAGGAGATGAAAGAGGAGCTGGAGCTGTGTATCATTGTCTATTATCTTTTGTCCAAAAGATACTTTTACTATTTGCATTATTGTTTTTAGCTTTTATGTCGAATGAAAAGATTCTTAACTAAAGAAAAAATATGTGTTTTTTCTGAGATCTATGGATTTTTCTGTGTGACTTTTTAAGGAACAGAAACTAACATTCTTGAAGAGTCCTGAGAAAAATGTTAGTCTCTTTCTAGTTACACTATAGGATAACTTTTCCAGCAAAGAATAATTTCTGTTGAAATATAGACATGGCAGTTTCTGGAAGATATTAAATTGTGATTTAAACACCATAATACCTATCAGCCTGTTGAGAACTTGCTCTTTTGCTGTGAAGGGCTTAAAATACAGTTTGTACAGTGCTGTCACACCCAGGTTAGAGCTACAACCAGGTTAGAGCTACAGCATAATTATTTTTTAGGAACCCAGCCCTCCCACTGTCTCCTTGGGAGAGTTTTATAATTGTTAATTCTCCAGAATAATTCTCCTCCAGCCATGTTGGGTTGAAGGATTTGTCAGGTTCCCACCATCAAGAGGGACGTGGCAGCACCTGGAAGGGAGCTCCCAGCTACTGGAATTCATAGGTAAAAATAAGATTGTCTTGAGGTCATTCAAGTAGAATGTATTTTGTATAAAAAAAATGGAAACAAAGAAAAAAAAAATCAACTCTTGCTCTCACCAAGTAAATCTAGATCAAGAAAGGAATTTATTTTTCATTCTGGTCAAGAAAGACTGGGATGGTGGCTCAGTGGTTGTGGCTCAGTGGTTTGTATGTTCTTGTCAAATGAGTCAACTTGTCCTTCACCCTCAAGCAAGAGGAAGTCAAATCCACCACTAACACCATGGCAGAAAGAGTTGCTGCATATCTAATGCCTATTAAATAGGCAGGTGGGAGGAAAGGTAGAAGTACCCACATATTGTAGGTTGAAGATTTTAGTACTTTAAAAAAAAAAAAAAAAACACAAATAAAAGTTTTCTAAAATCCCTCAAGACTCTCAAATGAGACTTATTCTTCAAAGCTGTCATTATGTGCTTTATAAATCTGGATTTACAGTCATCCTTTGAATGGTGGACCATTGAGCAGGAGTTACAAACTATCACATAAGATGCTTTTTAATACAAAAGTAGCACCTTGGTTGCCTTAAGGGAATGGGGAGGTCATTTGAGAACGGACACACCAGAGACAATCATCATTCCAAGTACAGGATAAATCCCTATCACTGCAAAACTCCAGCTGCACCAGGAATTCCTCCAAGTGGGAAGCACTTACTAGAAATAAATGCCACAGTACCTGATGTATTCCTAACAAAACAAGTGACCATCATCCTCCCAATTCCTCTCACCTCAAGTTTCAGAGGGAGAGCCCTCAGGACCAAGACCAAAACCTGAGAACATGGGGTTCTGCACCAGCAAGGAGGGCTTAGAGACTTCCTACCTGTGGCATTCTCCTGAGCATATCATAATATTTCATTTCAGGGTGCAGCAAATGCAAGAAAAATTTATTTTAATGAGTTCTGTATTTTACTGGAAGCACTGAAATGAATGAAATCATTCTGGGACAACTTCTTTTTTTCAATATCAATTGTTTCTTCTCTGGCACTTTGATGCAGGCTCCTTCATTTCAGTGGAACCAGGATCTGGTCCTGCACATCACTCAGACAGACCTTAAGTTGCCCAGATTTGTGTATTCCCAGACTGTAATACAGTAACTTTATATACCCACCATGCAACTACATATTAAAAAACATACAGAAAAGCATGGATTTATTCCCCTCTAGTAAAATTCTAACAGTGTTGATTACCTTATTTAACCCATGCAGGAAAAAAAATAAATAAAAAAAGGAGAGAAACATTATACTGATTCTTCAGGGGAAAAAAAAAAAAACAAAACAACCCTAAATGTGTATCATTCACTGAATCATTCAGACTAGTGCATTCTCTTCTGTAGAAAATTACTCAGGTCCTCTTGCTTTCTACAGTCTACAGTATTACACTTCTAAGGAAATAATACCTTGATAATCTGCACTTCAAAACCCAAGCCAATCATTGCCTTTGATGATTGAACAAAAAAAAAAAAAAAAAAGAGACAGAAAAAGAGGAATCTGCAAGGCTGCAGCAAAGGAATGCTGGAGAAAAGATGCTCAAACTACTGGTGCACCTCTGTGTTTCGATGTAATTTACAATCTATTTGCCAACAGTTCTGCAATGATT